>NW_004567102.1:84592250-84629174 GCF_000260355.1 Condylura cristata | reverse complement strand
AAAACAATAAAGTCTCAAGTAGGTGAGAGAAAGGTAAAGGACTTCCATGGTTAGGGAGACTGAGCATCTCTAGTGAGATTGAGAGTCTCACCTCCACCCCCGACAGCAGAAATAATGCTAGAACCAAGCAGAATCTGAACTCTTGGGTTTCAATCTGAAGCTTTTCCCACCAAGCTGCGGTGAGAACCATAGATGCTGGCGTCAGCTAGCTGTGTTTCTCACCTCTGGCCTCCCTCCTGTGGCTCCCTCACCCCACCCTGAAGCACTGACAGGCTCATGAGTTTAACACGGTCTAGTGGGGGAAATCAGTAAGGACAAATGTAAGAACTGTGAGCTGTGAGTGAGTGCACAAAACACTTTGGAGTGCATGTGTGGCAACTTGGGGAGACTGGGAAAGCTTCACAGAGAACATGACATTCTCACTGAGCTGGAGGAGATGAGAAGGATTCTGCCAGCCCAGAAAAGAGCAAATGGCGCAGCCAGACTCTTTACACACAAGCAGGTTTACGGGCGAGCACCCGGCACGTTTGGAATCAGTAGGACTCCACCGTGGTAAGAGCCAAAAGGAAGTTAGGAGTGGAAGGGAGAGGAGGTTGGAGAGCAGCTCAGCTCGTGGGAAGTGTCGTGTGCCATATTTCACATATTTCATATTACAACATCTGGGGCAGGAAATGGAGTCCTCCTGACATCTGCTGCTTACTTTTTTTTTTTTAAGATTTATTTATTTATGCATACATATCTGGGGTACAGGCTGGAGGTTCAGGGGCGGTGAGAGGATTCACCAGAGACAGAGTGAGGAGCCAGAACAGGCAGATCAACAAAGTACACTGCTGAGGGGAGCAGTGGACAGGTCAGGAGAGGTCTGCCGAGCCCTGTGGGTCACCTCTGGGGCCAGGGATTGAACTCACACCGAAGCATCCATGGCCGGTTTGCAGAGCTGCGTCCAACCCACTGGCCTTGGGCCTCCGTTGCACGCACAACTTCTCTCATTCTGTCCAGCAGGCTCCAGCCAGGCATATGCTTTATGTCCCTTCCTTTCTCCTGCTTTTCCGAAGAAGATTCTGTTCTTTCTGAGGAAGCTGGTTCTTGAGACACAATATGGACACACACTTATTTCTATTTCAGCTCCTTTGCCTTCTAAGACCCAGCCGGAACATTAGCCCGCATGGGGGTTTGATGTTCGGGGAAGAACGTGCCAAGTGGGACCCTTTCCCAGGGGGGCCTGAGCTTGAGCGTGTGCCCCCACTCCTGCTGCGGGGCGAGGGGTCCTGGCTACACTATTCTGAGGAAAAGACTATTATTTGGAATCTTGAAAATATGCTTGACTCCCAGGCCCAGAAATTACTCTTCCAAGTTAAAAAAACAACAATCGTTCTTTTTAAATGGGGTAACATCTCTGGAATACATCGTTCCCAAAATAAGATCCTCCAATTTGGAAAAATCTAGCTGAAATAAATGAAAATAACAGATGGAAGAGAAATAACAGAAGCTATCCAAAGAACAGCCAGAGAGATGAAGTGGGGAGTCATCTGTCTAGAAAACGGCACTCAGTTGTACTTTTGAAATTAAAGGTACATTGACTTCTGACGAGACTGCGATTTCTCTCTTGACGGCTCCCCTTTACACATTATGTCCTTTCTGGGCCAAGGTGAGCGCAGAAGAGGGAGAGTTTGCTTTTCTATTCCTGCCTCGCCCATTCCTGCAGTTTCCATCTGTTCCAAGGTGCTAAGATCAGCTGCACTGGGCTCCCGTCTGGGGCCTGCGCTCCTGGCTGCGCGCGGGATAAGCACAGAGACGGGCTGGTGGCATAGGGATGTTTAATAGCAGATTATTTATTTCCTTTAGGCTTGTCTGCGCGCAAATGCGGGAATCTGGGCCTCCGTGGCAGCCTGCGGGTGCCCAGGACAGCAGGCTCAGCCAGCGCGGTCCTCCCCGGGGTGCTGAACCCACGGCCCTAGCCTGGAAGAACACACTTCTGCCAGCGCACTGGCCACGGACCCTCCAGGCTACATAACTCATGGTCGGGGCCGGCCCTCCCATCGCTCTGAGGCCAGGCACAAGGCCGTCTCTCCACCTTGCTGCGTCCTCGGGTTCCCAGGAATTCGAGGGTCTGTGGGCAGCATCTGCGGAGGTTGCAGTGGGCCTGTGGGGGAGCTCTGGCCAGCTGCTGACTCCTCCTTTGGGTGGCTAGGAGGTGTTTCTATGAAGACAGAGATGGCAGCGTCAGTCAGACGAGTGAGCTGTCTGCTTTAGGCACCCTCTGTCCCCAACCCCCACGCTGTGAACTGAACGTTTTCCTTTGCTTTAGTTTGGGGAGAGCTGGTCATGGCAGTTCGTTCCTCTCCCTGCAGGACCTGTTTACCCACTTCACCCTCTTGCTCCTGGCTCCTCTTTATCCCGGAATGAGAGGAACGGGCTAGGCAAAAGCATTCTCAGCAAGAGACCTCATGTCAGTGTCCTGCAGACAGAGGAGAGAGCGCTGCAGGGACCAGCCCGTGCTTCCTGAGAGTCCGGGAGGGGGTGCGTTCACAGGTCAACTCCACCGTGCCTTGGAAAACTTCTGAGAAAATTGGAGCAAAGTCACTAAGAGCGTGGACATTGCCCTTAGTCACGTCTCATTCCCGCGCAGTTTTACAAGCATCCCTGAGGGGCTATTTTGAAACAGGATGCTGTAGAGACTCCCTAAAATGTCAACAGAGCCATTTCAGGGCGAATGCTGGGGTTCCAGTCAAACACATCTGACTTTCTAACTTTCTCCAACCCCTCTATACACATTTTATAAAAACTCAGAGCAAGAAGGGATGGAGGGGCACATGGCGCACCCCAGGGCCAGAGGGGATCCTGAGGTCCATGGTCCCCAGCTGGTGGCAAGCCTGAGCCCTTTATTCCTCAGCCCTCTGTCATGCTTCTGCTCTTCCTGCGATGTCCTCACAGTCATGGAAAGTTTTGGAGGCTGTCAGGGGAGAGGGGCGGGGAGAGGGTGTCAATCACAGCAATAGCTACAAACCCAAGTCAACCCCCACCCCCAACAACCAGGGAATGAGGTAGAGTGGGGAAGCATGAGAGACAGTTAACCTCCACTGGAAATTCCCAGGCAGAGAAGCTGTTGCAATGGTTTGGCTTCACGTTGGAACATCAGGCCAACGTGGTACATCTGCTTGCCATCAGAGCTCCCATATCCTTGCTTTGCTTTTTTCTCTCTACCCCAACCCCCAGCTGCTAGAAAAGAGAACGTTTCTTTCTTGCAGCCTGCATCTTTGGAAGTTGACATCATTCCCTTGCTTTTTGTGGTGACATAAATCCAATAAAGACAGGGATGCAGGGAGCACATCTTTTTCTGAAACAAGATGAGAGAGATTTTTGAAGAAAAGAAAATCTATAAAACTCTGTACAAGAAAGTCCTTCTCTTGCCTGACTCTATCACTGCTGTTTTTCCACATATTTTTTTGTTCTTAATTATCAAGAACATTGGATGCCGTTGGAAAATTGCCTTCCTCAAATTGTTGATACCACATTTTCTTCCCAATTTAGTCTACCCACGAGAGCCCAGATTTCTCCCAGGTTGGCTCATGGAACCCAGCTCTTCACTGCTGTCCTGCCCGTATCCCAGGCAGGGACCGTCACTTCTCAACCTATCCTTTCTGGTGTCTGTTCTGCCTGCACTCTTCCACTGAAACTGTCTTTAAAGGTCAACTTTGGTCTCTTAATTGTGGACTGCCTCAGTGTTCACCCTTCTAAACTCCTCGCAACACTGGAATTCTTCCTTAAAAAAGTGTTCTCCTTTTCATAGCTTCCTTCTCTTCTCTATTTCTGCTCTAGAAAGTTGTATATCTCTGTTTTTCTTTTTTCTCATCGGCTTGTCAATTCTATCAATGCTATTTGTCTCCCCATATACAGAATTGGCCTTTCTCACTGATATTGAGCCCTTTTTCCTACCTGCCTAGTGCCTTGTTTTACAAGCATCTGAATCTCAATATTTCTAGCTGGCTGCTCACTGTTCTCTGTAACCTATCAGTCCTCCCAGTTCCTTATTTCCAAGACAATTGGGACCTTTCATGCACAAGGATAGGGTCCTTTCAAACATCGTATTTACCATCCATCTTTTTTTTTTTTTTTCATTTCATTCCCATTTTCATTGTCCCTTTTCAAAGATCATTCTAGTAATGAAGTTGACATCTTTTCTTCCCTGACCCAGCCTACTACTCAAACCTGACCATAATCCACACACTACAGGTGGCTCTTCAAAACCTTAGCTTGGATAATGCTATTTTTCTGCTCAACAACCTTCAGTCAGGGATCTACATTCACTCTTGAGGTAAACACTTTAGCCTTGGCTATTAATAGTCCTGATGATGTGGTTTTATTCCACTGCTTCACTAGAATCTACCACGCATGTGCTAAACTAAATGTATTTCCTTTACATTTTATATTTTCTGCTACAATTATTCTAGTTATTCTATTAACACTGAATTTCACCTGATTATTTTGTTCACTAATCCCACTTCTCTTTTAAAGATTTCATCTTTTCATGAACTCTATACTGATACATTTCAAAGTTCCATTTAAAAATACCCATTATGCTTCAAATGATTCTTGGCATTATCACACTTTATTTTAAAACAACAGATATGGTCATCTGACTTATCAGACCCCTAGGAAATAGGTAAACTCATTTCATGAATTTTTTAAATCTCCAGAATGTAACTGTTTTTCTTGTATAGTGGGAACTTATATGTTGCAGAAATAGAATTCATTTTGATTTTTCTTACCAAACTTGGTTAACAATCAAAAGTACCTTCATCTACTTTTCTCTCACTCCTCCTCCTTCCCCTGCCCCATTTAAATATAAAACACAGACTGCTACCATATGGTGCCTTTCTAATCACACTCTCGTGGGAGAGGAAAGACATGTTATTACAGACTACCAATCCTTTAACTGTATGAAACAACAATTCTAACTTAAGAGCAGACAGTTGACTTAAAGTTTTGTGGTTTTAATGTGATACTGTTGGTAATATTTAACCTTCTTTGCAGCAATTTAATGATGAACATAATAAGTATGGCATTAATATAATTTTATAAGGAGGTTACTACAAGATACCATTTAACAAATAGGAAAATCAAAAGCTCATTGTGGTCAGGTTGGTATAATTCTTGAAGGAATATTACTTTCCCCTTCCCTCGATGATCAAGTTTTCTTTTGTGACAGGAAAAGAATATCATTTAGATGATAAATAAAACAATAAATATGGGAGAAGTCAATAAATTATTCTCTGTAGTGAGTCAATGACAAACTTCTGGTACAGGCCATGTGAAGAGTCAAGCTTCTGACAGAATACAAAGGGAAATGATTAGAAAACTCAGAAAAATAAATGATAGCAGTCAGCCAGGAGAGGAAAGGAAAACTTGAAAGATAGTACTGGAAAGTTTTTAAATTTTTTTCCTTTCTGTTTTCTTTGAGTCAAGGAAGTTCAATAGTTTGAGAGATGACAATATAAAACAGGTGTGAAAAAAAAAAAGAAAGTTATCTTCATGCTCAGAAGACCAGTAAAAGCAGACTCGAGTGTCCAGTGTCAGGAAATGTAGAATGGAATCTTTGCTGCTTTCTTGTTTCTTCTTTCCTTTCTTGATGATGCCTAAGCCAATCATAGTCATGGCGCTACAGATCCCTAAGGGTGGTGGAAACTGGCTTCAGTGGCATGAAGATGTTGGGTCAGGCTCCATATTTGGTCTTTCTCTTTGCTCTTAGCCCTCCTCACAAAGCTGATAGCCCCTACTGAACAAAACACTGCAGCTTCCTGAGTTCTAAACCCCAGAAATAAATTCACCTTTCTGGCTAGAGGAACTGGTAAAAGGGACTTTGGGAGCCATAGAGTTGGTATAGACAGCTAGGGGAGAATTCAGCTAGAGGAGAGCATTCTCTAATTTGTAGGATGTGAATGGACCTGAGTCCTGGAATTACTGGGGTTCTCATTCATAGAGGAGACAGAATTTGAGGACAGAACTTCACTGAGTTGTTCAACTTCTGAAATGAACTAACAAAAATCAACATTCTCCAGAAGATTTTAGTGGGACCTAGAGTCTAATAACATTATAGCACATATGCCAGAATTTAATACAAAATCACTCAACATGGAAACTGGAATGTAGGATGAATTCTCAAGGGAAGGGAAAATCAGTGGACTCACAGTAAAGAAGACTCAGATGTTGGAATGTCTAATAAAAAATTTAAAATAGCTTCATCGTCATGTATCATTAAATAAAGGCAAGTGCTCTTCAAATAAATGGAAAGCTAAAAGCCTCAGTAGAAAAAGAGAAAAAAAATTTAAATAAGCAAATGGAAAATACAATCTCTAGCACAAACATATTGAAGAGCTTCAATAAAATGATGACGACGCACAAAATAATCAATGAACTTGATAAAAGAATAAATTCACCAACCAGAAAAATTAAAAAAACTGGAAAGAAGTTCATGGATATATATTTTTGTCACTGAAGTTCCTTAAAAAGGACTGCAGCAAAAGTGCCAGCAGAAATATCTGAAAAAGTCATGACTGAAAATTTCCAAATTTGGTGGAAACAGGTTAACTAGCTTTATATACCAAATAAGATACACCCAGTAAAATACAGGCCCAGATATGTAATAATTTGATATTTTGTTAAATATCAAAGATAAAAACATACTCTTGAAAGTATCTGGAGGAAAAACAATACATGTTACATATAAGGGTAATTTGATTGTGGTTGTCAGGCCAGAAGACAGTGGAACAACAATGTTGAAGTGGAAACAAACAAAAAATTCAAATCAGAGATTTATATCTAGAAAAAAATACAAAGGTAAAATTAATCTTCAGGGTAAAAGGAAACTATATCACAGGAAAATTGGAAGAGTGAAAGAAGAAAGCAATAGAAATGGTAACCATCTGGGTAAATATCACCGATTATTTTCATTTTAAGTTTTGAAATTATATATGAACGCTGAGAACAAAACCCATATTATAAAGTGATTTGATGAAAATACAAAACTAATACATATAATATGGATAACATAAAGGGAGTAGAAGAGCCCCATACAGTTGCAAGCAATTAAATATTAACTCTTGATGAGGTTTGAAAGAACAGTTAAAGAAATACAGTGAAAAAAAAAAAAAGGGCGTTTCGGATTCAATTGGCCAAAAGAGATATTTAAAAATACTCAAATGATCTGAAAGAAAATAGGGAAGGAGTAAACCAGCAACAACAATAAAGAATACTACTGTGTTCAATATCTGAATTGTTTGAATAAATCAGAAACAAGAACTTTTAAATTTGAGAAATTATCATGCTGGTGATGATGTAACAATTCACATATGATATGTGCAACAAACTCACAACAGATACAATTTTAGGTATCAGATTAAAAATGATAGAAATGCTTATGTCAAACAAAAACTAACAAAAGAAAGGTGGAGATACTGAATTAATATCATGTTAGACAGAGTTCAAGTGAAAAAATTAACAAAAATAAGGACTAACATTACATAATGATAAAAGGATCAACTCAACAAAAAGACACAATCATTATAAATGTATACATACCTACCACAGGGTTTCAATATAGTAAAACCGAAAGTTATTTTATTGAATAAACAAAGTTTTCGGCAGTCATCTTTTAGTAATTGAAAAGGAAAGTAAGTATAAAGTCAGCAAGGAGATAGGAAACTGAAAACACTATATCAACTTAAGCAAATACAAATTCCTAATACCCTCTACCCCACTGTTATATAAAATATATTTTCTCCCTAAGCACATGTGGAACATTCATAACATTAAACCATGTGCTGGGCAATAAAATGCATCTTAAGATTTGTAAAAGTGTTGAAATCACAAAAAAAAAAAAATCACAAAGTGATGAAGATATAGTTAAAATAGTTGTCAGTATAGAATGATATCTGGCATATTCTCAACTGTTTGGAAGTAATAAACACATTAGTGAATACCCTATATGGTTAAAGAGAGAATCTTAAGTGAAATTAAGCAATATATGAACCAAATGAAAATGAAGATACAACATATAAAAATTCATGTTCTACATCTAAAGTTGCTTTTGATTTTAGAAACTGCAAAAAAGAAGAGCATATTAAACACAAGCATAATGAAGGAAATAAGAATTTGAAAACAAATTCCATTTGGAAAGAAGCAATGGAAAGAAAAGCAATAAAAGAAAAGAAGCAATGATAAACCTCTGACTAAATTGACCAAGGAAAATAGAAAATGATCAAAAAAAGGGGTGGGGAGTTAAAATATATTAAGTAATAATAGACTCTATTGACATTAAAATATAAAAAGCAAATACTATGAATAACTATCAATATATTCAACAATTAGACAAATTGGAAAAAGTATGTGAAGGGTAGAAATTACTAAAACACAATCAAAAAAACTGGTAACATCAACATTTTACCATATTTGCCTGAGAAATACCACAGCTATAGCACTGAGTATATACCACTGTATTTGTAGTTAAATTTTCCAAGAATAACATTTCTACTCACAACTGTTTTTATTAATGAATTCTGCAAACATTTAAGGAAGAAATAACACAAGTTCTGTGGAAAATCTTCCATAAAACAGAAAATGAAGAATTAATGTCCTAGCACATTTTTGGACCTCATATTACAATAATACCAAAACAGACAAACAGAAACAACCATCGTGTGCTTATACACACTTTAGAATTTTCTATCTGTGGTTAGTTGAATTAGTGAGTTTATAGTTCAACAAAAAGGGGAGACTGTATTTAGAATTAAAAAAAAGATTAGTAGTGTTCTTATCCACTATCAATGAACAAGAAGACATTTTTATATATTAATAAAATATATGTAAGCTATATACAAAGAATTATAAAATGCTTGTGAAAGTGATCAAATATATATGAATAAGTGGAGAGAAATATTGTTTATAGGTTAGAAATTTGATATTGTTAAATTGTCAGTTCCCTCAAATTCAATCTGAAAATGTAACACATTTTCAATCAAAATTTCAACAGCATGTGTACGTGTATCGAAAGGTAATTCTAACATCTATGTGGATATCACAGGAACTGGAATGGACAAAATGATTTTAGAGAGAATCTAAGTTGGAAATTTCACACAATCTGATTTTAAAATTTATGTTAAAGCAACGCATTGACCAGAGGAATAGGGTGTATGTATAGATTTATACCAATGAGTTCAACTCATTTTTTGATTAAAAAAAAAAACAAAGCAGTCAAATGAGAATAGCATTTTCAACATACAGTAATGGAATAATTGCCTCTTCAAATGCAATGTAAGTAAGCCAAAATCTGTATTCTATAAAAAATTACTCAAGATGGATCAGAGATAAGAGTATAAAACATGAAATTGTAATACTGTAGAATAAAATGTAAGAGAAAATCTCCATGTCCTTGTGGTAGAGAGTTCTTATGATACCAGATTTGACCTATAAAAGAAAAAAAAACTGATAAAATGAATGTCATAAAAATTTAAAACTTTTCTTAAGTTTACATACTTTTACATGATTATTCATTCTCTTCTCAGGTGTAGTCCCCATGAAATGATCCATGAACTATCACCATAGTCTCATGCTTTTCCCTCTTTTTTGAGCCCTTTACCACCCTTTCTCCAGTGGAATGTCTCTCATTTCTAGTTTGCCTGCTAGTTTGCTCTTTTTTTTTTTTTTCCAATCCCTAGTTTGGTTTCCCTGTGTTCCTCCTGTAAGTGAAAACATCTGGTAGTTTTCTCTTTCCTTCTGACTTATTTCACTGAGCATAATAATACCTTCCAGCTCCATCCATGTTGCTGCAAATGGCATGAGTTTATCTTTTTTAATTGCTGAATATTATTCCATTGTGTATATATCACCTGATTTTGATCTAGTCATCTGTCTTGAAAATTTAGGCTGTTTCCATATCTTAGCTATTGTTGTTTTATAGTGCTGCAATAAACAGAGGTTTCCTTCTGAATTGAAGTTTTTGTGACTTTTGGCTAGACTCCTAGAAGTGGAATTGATGGGTCATCTGGTAGTTCCATTTTTAGTCGTTTGAAGGGTCTCTACACCGCTTCTTGTAATAATTAGACCATTTTACATTCCCATGAGCAGTGTAAGTTCTTTTCTCCCCATGTCTTTGTCTGCATTTGTTGTTGCCAGTTTTTAAAAAATATGGACCTTTCTCACTGTTTTGAAGTGGTATCTCATTGTGATTTGTATTTCCCTCATTATAAGTGATGTTGAGTATTTTTTCATATACATGTTGGCCAGTAGCATTTCCTCTTTGAAGAAGTGTCTTTTAGTGCTTCTGCCAATTTTTTGCACTGCACTGCTTGTTTTTGTTGAGTCATGTAAGCTCTTTGTAGATCTTTGTAAGCAACCCCTTACCCGTTGTATGGAGTGTAGGTAGGGTGTCCCTGTGTTGGTTATTGGTGCCTTTACTATACAGAAAGTTTTTAATTTGATGTAATCCCAGCTGTTTATCTTTTCTTTAACTTTCCTTGCTTCAGGGATGTTGTTAAATTGTTTCTGAGATGCATGTCATGACATGTTTTGCCTATGTTTTTTTCTATGTACTTTATGGATTCAGGTCTTATATTAAAGTCTTTTATCAATTTTGAGTTGTTTTGTGTGTCTGGTATGAGGCAGTGTTCTAGTTTCATTCTTTTGTATGTGGTGGTCCAGTTTTCCCAGCACCACTTACTGAACAGACTGTTCTTGTTCCATTGCATATAGTCTTTGCTCCTTTGCTATAGGTTAGTTGTCCATTTTTGAGTGGTTTTATTTCTGGGTTTTCAATTCAGTTCTATTGGTCTGTGTGTCTGTTTTTGCCCCAGTATCATGCAGTTTTATAATTATAGCTTTGTAATATAGTTTGAAGTCTGGGAGTGTGATACTGCCATTTTCCTTCTTTTTAGACGGGAGAGCTTTGGCTATTTGAGGATTTTTGTGATTCTATATTAATTTTTGGGTTGTTTGCTCTATTTCTTTGAAGAATGTCACTGATATTTTTTCAGATAGCATTGAATCTGTGCATTGCTTTGGGTAAGATGGGCATTTTGATATTAATTTGCCCAATCAATGAACATAAAATCTTTGCTTTTCCAATGATACTAATAGACTTATTTAAAAACTAGCCATAGAATAAGAGAATATACTGTCAAAGCATATACTTGGTGGTGCATATAGAGCAGAATATTAACAATTTCTTAAAGCTCTGCAATAAAATAGTCAACAATTCAATAAAAAATGAGGTAGATTTGAAAAGACACTTAACTAAAGAAGGTAGTTGCTTTTAAGGACCTGAAAATATATTCAACATCACTAATCATTAAGGTAATTCAAATTAAAATGCAATGATTTACCATCATACAGCTATTGGAATGATTCAATTTAAACAAACAAATAAACAAAAACACCCTGCAAAATCAAGTAACTGGTGAGGATGAAGAACAATTGGGATTTTCACACATTGCCAGTAGGAATGTAAAATGACATAACTGCTGTGCTAAATGTCATGGATGTCTTTTATAAACTGAAACATACATTGAACATGTGACTCAGCAATCCCACTCCTATTTTACTCAAGAGAAATAACCCATATCTTTATAAAACCTATACATAAATTTGTATCACAATTCTATTCATAATTTATTCCCCAAACTGTCAACAATCAAAATAGCTTTCATCTGGTTTTATTAGTTTTTTAGGGTTGTCATAATAAAATCATTATAGACTTGGTGTCCGAACAAAGTAGAATTTTATTTTGTTATAATTCTGAAAGTTAGTAGCCCAAAATCAAGGTGATTTCAGGACTATACTCTTTGGTGTGCCTTGGCTTATTAATTATCACTCCAGTCTCCCTTTCTAACTTCATGGCCTCTTCCCTATCTCCTCTATGTTTCTATATTCAAGTCTCTCTTCTCATTTCCTTTTAAAAGTGTTAGTCATGGCCCTCCCTGGTGGCGCAGCGGGTTAAAGCACAGCACTGAGAATCTGAAGCCACTTCCGCATGAGTTCGATTCCCGCCTGCCGCCTGCCCCGGAGGAGACCACATGGCGAGCCAGACCTCTCCTGACCCGCCCGCTGCTCCCCTCAGCAGTGTACTTTGTCGATCTGCCTGTTCTACTCCCCACTCTGTTCCTGGTGAATCCTCTCACCCTCCGTGTCTCTGGCTTGTACCCCAGTTCTGTATGAATAAATAAATAAATCTTTAAAAAAAAAAAAAAAGTGTTAGTCATTGGGGCTCTCCCTGGTGGCGCAGCGGTTGAAGCACTACACTAAGAAGCTGAAGCTAATTCCTTATGAGTTCGATCCCCGCCTGCCTGCCCCGGAGGAAACCCACATGGCGAGACAGACCTCTCCTGACCCGCCCGCTGCTCCCCTCAGCAGTGTACTTTGTCGATCTGCCTGTTCTACTCCCCACTCTGTTCCTGGTGAATCCTCTCACCCTCCGCGTCTCTGGCTTGTACCCCAGTTCTGTATGAATAAATAAATCTTTAAAAAAAAAAAAAACAAACCAATGCACTGTAAGAAATGCAAACTACAATCCAACTTAAAAAAAAAAGTGTTAGTCATTGAATTTAGGGACCACCTTGAAATATTCTGCAAAAAATAACTCAAAATGGATGAAAGAGAAACATTTAACACAGAAGAATAAACTGTAAGGGAAAATCTCCATTCAGGCAGAAAGGCCCCATTTAAACTTGATTGCATTTACCTAGAACCTATTTCTGAATGAGATCACATTCCCAGGTATTGGGGATTAATACCAGAGCACATTATTTTTTGAGACATAATTTCATGCATTATACTGGTGACTGGAAAAACACATTTGTGTCCCTTCAGTGGAATATTTCTAAGCAGAATAAAATGACAAATGGTGGGTGCATGCATGAACATGGGTGAATGCATGAATATGGGTGAATATGAAATGCATTATTATAAGGGAAAGACATCCAAATCACTATGTATTTCATGATCCCATTTGTATGATATTTGGGAAAAGCAGAATGATAAAGGAAAGCAGGTTAGTAGTTTTCATGGGTTAGAGGAAAGAGAGAGGGCTTGATTGAAAAGGCATCATAAGGACACTTTTAGAGTGTTTCTGTATCCTATGTGGGGTGAAGGTTACAACATAGAACTTTATAAATCTATGCATTTATAAGATATCTGAACTGTATACCCAAAGAGGAAATTTACAAATTAGTTAAAAAAGAAATGTATGAGGACCAATTTTAGAGGGGGAAGAAAGCCATGTGTTCAAGGAGGATGAAAGGTGAAGTGAATGATATGAGTTATAAAGCATGAAGCTTCAAGGAATGAGAACAGGGGAAGCAATCCATTTTCACAAGAATTGTTGGTGCCATACAATGAGATTCCTGCTTCTGTATCACAAGGAACATGTTTAAGGTCTCTGCTGTTCTTTAGTGTTTTCAAAACTATATTTATGATTTGTATTAAGTTTGAATTTAAAAAATTATTGAGTCTTGACTTAGGAGGAACAAGTTATTTTTGGTAAGAGAGTAGCTGGGGCCTAGATGTTCTGGTGTCATTTTAGTGACCTCTATATTCAAATGCCATGTGTGAGGCAAACACGGGAGCACTGAGTTAGGATGTCAGTCTCCCATCAGCCAGAGCTCGGAGTCCCCACCACCTGCAATCGCAGGTTTTCAAACATCATTTGGACACATACTTTAGAGTGAGGGAAGAACCACTATCCAAAATGTAAGACCCATGAACACCAGATAGAGATGCTGAGAGGAGCGGGAGCGTGGTTATGGGCGGGGCTGAGGGCAGCAAAAGAGACAGATCAATCACTGTGCCCCTCTTGACTTTGATAACTTCAGAAAGAATGGGCAAGCATTTCCGGTTGTTGGCAAAAAATATACTCTCCCTTTGTCCTTACTAAGAAAAACCCAGCTTTGTTAAAAATGGCAAACTATTGAGATAAAACTCCTCTATTTCCAGCCTCCCAGTGGATAGAGGTTGTTGTGCTTGGTGAGATGTTCTAGCCAAAGAGACAGAAGAGGAGGCGCCTGGGGCTTCTGGGTAGGTTACCCTGCACAGTGATGGGCCACCACCTCTTCCTGTCCTTCTCTTGCTCTCCTTTTTCTTCTTCTTGTTTTCTTCCCCCTCCCCCACCAACACACACACACTTTCTCTTCCTCTCCCATCCCCGTTCTCCCTCTTTCTTTCCCTTCCTATTAGAACTGTGCAAGGGAGGTCAAAGATACAGCTGTCCTTGGGGACACACCCATCCCTTTGTTGGGTGAAAGCTTCAAGCTTGGTCTGACAGAGCTGATGTGAAGAGAAGCCTGAAAGACACGTAGCTGGGGAGCATCTGCCCAGCCTTGGGCTCCTGCGTCCTCACTTCCTGTGCTGTGAGAACAGTAAACCCCTGTCTGATGCTTTGCTCTTTCAGGTCACTGCATAGAACCCTTAATTACAATGTTTTTGAAAGCAGAGATGTAACCACTGATAGAATAATAGGACAAAGATAAAACATATAATTACGGGAGTGCTAAAAATGATCAAGACAGCAAAACATTATCTAGAAGCAAAAAAAAAAAAATCAAGGAACATATGTAGAAATTGATAAAATTGACAAAAATAAGTTCATATGTGTAATATGTATGATAACAGGGCGATGAAGTGAAACATGGTTTAAAGTTGAAATTAAGCCATAATTTGCTTGCAAGAGTCACTCCTCCATAAAGAACCACCAAAATAAGTTAAAATTAAATGTTATATCAGAGAAACAACAAAAGAAGGCAACGTGTGGTTGCAGAATTAACATCAGACAAAATAGAAATTAAGGCAAAAGTATTGAACCAAAGATATTCTTTTATTGATAAAGAATAAATTAATTATGAAAATGTTCTTTTAAGAGTTATCTGCCTTAATTAAAAATATCCTCAAATATTCTTCGAAGGAAAATGATAAATTGGTTGAAAGACAGTTGGGAAAGTCTTTAACACAATCTATTAAGGCTTCAAAGATCATGGAATTAAAAAATAAATAGAGTAAGTCACCCTTATCCTCAAAGAAAATGTTTCAGATCCCCATGGATGCCTAACACCACTGCGAGTACCCGCTGCTAAATGCTATGATTTTTCCTATGCAAGCATATTTATAGTAAAGTTTAATTTATAAATTAGACACATAATAGATTAAATACAACACTAAAAAAAAGAACAGTTATAATAACATGCTGTAGTAAAAGTCAGGTGAATGCAGTCTCAAATATTTTACTGTATGTAATATTTTTGAATTGAGGTTGACTATAATTCAAGCTATAGAGAGTGAAACTAGATAAGGGGGATTATTATAATAACCGAAAATTTAAATAATACACTTAATGAGATTGAAATAGTGATTGCATATTAAGCTGAGAATGCATGTTCTTTTTGAGGGCTGAGTTGCTATAACTAAAAATTATAAAATTCATGATTACATACTTAAAAAACAAAATTAGAGTGGTGAAACTTTGCAAACCATCTTTTGCTGATCTGGGAAAAATGCTCATAATATAATAAAAATATAACACTGTGAAAAAGCATTGTTCAAAAGTATATACCTTATTATTCAATTTTTTTAATGTGCAGAATGAAATGCTACAATTTTCACAGTAGCTACTTTTAGTGAAATTAGAGGAAATATAACTTTCACATTCCTATGTTTTATGAATTTTCTGCCCGTGAGTAGGTATTATACTTAGCATACATGAGAAATAAGAAGCGGTGAAAGGAGAAAAACTGAATATATAGTTATGAACTTATTTTGTAAGTGTGTGTGTGTGTGAATTTATGTACAAAATTTGAAAAGAAACATGCTAAAATATTAATGGTGATTATCTCAGAGTATGAGGCTTATATTTCATAATTTACTAAATTTTCCCATGACTTCGGAGCCCCAATAGTCACTATAAGGACTAGCTCAGTGGCGGCAGCCGGGGTGGGGCAGGGTGAGAGGCAGGAGGAAGCGGCCGCTGAAGACCCACACAGGACTGCAGGGTTGCTTAGGACAGGTGAGCAAGGGAGGCAGGCGGTGGAGAGAGAATATGGGAGTACCAGGTAACTTCTTACGCAAAATTCCTAAACCTGTGAGCAAATCTAATGCAATGAGAGCAAATAAATCAGCAGTGAGAACGTGGCTTCACTGCAGATGAACTGTTGTGGTGGGTTAGATGCACTTCCGGCAGGTAAGCAGCTCAGTGTGAATCCTCCCTTTGCGCGGGAACTTCTTGGCGCGTGGTCAGCAAGCGCTAATCCAGGTGTCTAGTGGCGGGTTGGTTTGCCTGGTCACGTGGTGCCGAAATCGTCACTTAACGCAGCTACGCGCTCACGCAGTTCAGTATATACATAGATCTGGTTATACACACCTCTGTGGTTATGATACTGCCGCAGTTGTGTCTACGTCTAGGTGAACTGCTTCCATAAGCCCTGGGGCTCTGAGTGGAGATAGCCACTAGCAGGTAGTGAATTCCCCAGCATGGGTCCCTGGACTCAAGATCCTGGAGCCGAGGTTCATGGCACTGTAATAACTTGACAGAGGCCAGAGCTCGGAAGCCTGGGGAATAGCGCAGGTTGCAGGTTCCACCCCGGGGCAGGGCTGACTGTCCCCTGTGATTCAGCCAGGCCCTCTCCTAGGGGAACTGCATAACGGGCTGGGCTTGGCCTCTGTGTTGCAAAGGGCCTGAGAAAAGACCCCTGCGCGGACCTGCAGTGGCCTGCGGCCAGCATGCCTGCACTCTGGCCTGCCCCCTGGCCGCCGCCCAGAGGGGGACCTCCCTGCCTGTTCATCGAGGCTCCACTGGCAGCAGGCCGAGCCGTGGCCATCACCAGCTCTGTATTTTTTTTTTTAAGATTTATTATTTATGCTTACAGAACTGGGGTACAGGCAAGAAGTGTGGTGGGTGAGAAGATCCACCAGAGACAGAGTGGGGAGCAGAACAGGCAGATCAAGCTAAGTACATTGCTGAGGGGAGCAGCGGGCGGGTCAGAAGAGGTCTGCCGCGCCATGTGGGTCAGCTCCCTGGCGGGGGATGGAACCCATGTTGCAGAGACTTCAGAGAGCTCCATAATGCAGTGTTTTAACTCATTGTGCCACCAGGGAGAGCCCAGCCAGCTCTGTTTAATGTTGCTTTCTTGTGCTTGTGCCCCTGAGCTCAGCTGCCCTCTCTCCCAAGGGTTCCCAGTCCTCAGGTCTGCTGGGGGAGGGCACTACAGGGACATCCACCCACGCCTTGTCACACTAACCACCAACTTTCCATACACTAACCCCCAACTTTCCATAGCTGGGATAGTAGTCCGCTCCCCTTTATGAGGGTCTGGATCCAGGAATAAGAGGGTCAGACATCTCCGCCCATACCTCCTTCATCTCCGGGGTGAGACAGGGAACAAGGCCTCTGATGCATCCTGAGAGGATGTCTACAGCTGGTTTCTGCTTTAGAGGGATAGAGCAGGAAGAAAGGGCCTAACTCAACAAAGAGAAAGTGCCAGTAATACTGGAAGAAATGATTTCTTTTTTATTATTTTTAAATATTGTTTTTCTTTGTGTAGAACTGGGGTACAGGCCAGAGGTGTGCCGAAGTGGGTGAGGGATTCACAGTGACGGAGTGGGGAGCAGAACAGGCAGATCGACTGAAACACACTGCTGAGGGGAGCAGGGGGCAGATCAGGAGAGATCTGTGGAACCCTCTGGGTCACTCGCTGGCGGGGATGGAGGTCACGCTGCAGTGGTGTTAACAGCAGTAAGACTTTAACCCCTGTGCCACCAGGGAGGCCCTGGGAAATGATTTAATGGGCTTATGTAATGGGTGGTTTATGGCTCTTCTCAAACAGGTTTTTTAACATTATCGACTCATGGAGTGGGATCTTCTTCCTTGTGGGGCTATTTTGGACATTTCGGGACGCCGAGAAGCACCCTGGCCTCCATCCACTAGATGTCAGTAGCAAGCCCTCCCCCCTCCTCACCTCTGGGCTGTGACAGCCCAACATGTCTCCAGAGATTGCCGAATGGCCCCTGGGAAGGTGCTTGTGGCAAAATCGCCCAAGGTCAAGATCGGTGAATTCCAATTTTATTCCAGGTTGGGGCAAAAGAATTCTCTTCACAATGCTTTCCTATTGCACTGATGAACTAAGTGGGCAGAAGTAAATGGAGAGAAGGTGGCAACCTGGTGGAACCCCAGAGTTATAATCCTGTCAGGAAGGGTTTAGTCTGCCCCTAAATAAGCTATGGAATGCAGACTACAATCGCCCATTGGGGAGAGCCCAGGAACCTGCAGCGATCAATCGCATCCAACGTAGCATTAAGGCCTGGGAAGGCAAGCCGTGAAAACAAGTCCTAACTGGCATAAAATAAAAGGTTCTGAACCACATGGAGCAAATCAGTCTCTGGGCTGTGCCAGGAAGGGATCTGGAAAGGACACAATTATGGAGATTATGACTAGAGAGATGATTAGAGACTTGGGGAATTCTTTTTTCAAGGACTTGCTAAGGAAATGGTTCTGTAATTAGAAAGGGAAGCAGAATGAAGGCTTTTTCCCCTCTTTTAGGTGAACTAAAAAGTTCCAGTAAATATATAACAGGAACTTATGAAACTTCCAAATCAGTGGGAAAATGTTCCAACTTCAAAAATTACTAATGAATGCATCCTAAAACAAAGTGCTGCCTTTGAAAATCAGTCTCTGGGTTACCTCTCGCGTCTGGACATCAGGGGCTTGCCGTGTCTCCTGACAGCAGAGGACACGCTACTGAGATGAAAATTCTGAATAAAATGAGGACAGCCCATTAGCCCAAACAGGGGAAGGCATGCTACAAGCTTAACAGATTTGTGAGCTGTGATTTTTTTGTGGTTGCTATTCTTACTTGGAAAAGTGTAGAAAGTAATTTTTGCCTTTTTGGTGAGGGAATAAAA
This sequence comes from Condylura cristata, assembly GCF_000260355.1. Taxonomy (NCBI): domain Eukaryota; kingdom Metazoa; phylum Chordata; class Mammalia; order Eulipotyphla; family Talpidae; genus Condylura; species Condylura cristata. The sequence continues at coordinate 84,610,244 of NW_004567102.1, read as the reverse complement.
ACCCAAACTGAGATCTGAGGTTTTTATAGTTTGGCCAATTTCAAAGCTATGGAAGTAGAATTTTTGGCACACAGGGATTGAGAGGCAAATGACATCATGTGGTTTAAGGGAAATAGAGAGCTAAAAAAACACACTGGGAAAATTTCAGAAGTTGGCTGCCACTGAAATAATTCTGAATGTTTTTCCAGTGAATTTAGTTATCACACAAGGCTAGACCAGCACCCTGTAGAAGAAAATGTACAAGTCCAGAAGGCAGAAAGTCACCCCCTGCCTGCAGAGAACCAGGGTCGAAAGAACTTGCAGTTGGTCTTACCCTCTGAGAGAGACTATCCATGTGGGTGACACTTTGGGGGTGAATGCAGGGACTCGGCTGCAATCCTCTTGGCTGGTGGCAAGGAGGGAGCTGGTTTTCACTGTGCAGACTCAGTTTCTTAAATCTTGTTGTACCCCAAATCATCAGTGGGAAGACTGCGGAGATGGTTTACTTTTAGCAGCTCGAGTCATTGAAAAGGTTCTCTAATACCTGGCATTTCCCTAAAGATTGTTCACGGAAACGGCACCTTCTCCAGTAAGTGGCACATGAATTCAAACATGGAAAACAAAGATGATGAGAAAAAGTGAGTGGGGAAATATTTTCCCATAAACCCCTCACTATCCACTTCCCCAGTTGCTCATGGGTTAGGGTAACCCGTGGAGAAAGGTGATATATGGAGGGTTAAGATGAACCTGGGTGGAAGAACAGAGATAAGGGGATTTTTTTTTTCTGTTCTTCCGTTTTTCTTTTCTCTTGTGCCTGTTCATTCTCAACAATCAATGTGGAGATTATGGCTTTGCAGAGATGGTAAATGAAAAGTTATATTAAAAAAAAAAAACACCTTAGAGGAGAAAGTACAATGGATTAAAAATAAAGGGGAAAGGGTGAAAAATGCACATACATCTTTAATACACTCTCGGAAATGAGAAAACTCTAATTAAAAGCACCACATGAGAACTACACATAGTATGCAGTCATTTTTTAAATTAAATCTTGCCTGTGTCCTGATATGGTTACACTGGACCTTTCAAGTCCCTCTCTGGGCTCCCATTCATCCTGGCTCATTCTCCAGATGGAAGCAGACTGGGCCAGGCAGTGTGCTCAGAGTGCAGTGATTCAACCAGCTTCCTGCTTGGTTGTTTTTTTGTTTTTATTTTTTTTAAAGATTTATTTATTTTCATACAAGAGCTGGGGTATAGGCCAGATGTGCTGGGTATGAGAGGATTTAACAGAGACAGAGTGGGGAGCAGAACAGGCAGATCCGCTGAAATATGCTGCTGAGGGGAACAGTGGGGAGACATTGGAGGCCTGCCATGCCCTGTGGGTCACTCCCTGGCTGGGGATTGAACTCGTGCTACAGTGGCTGCGGACAGCTTCATATTGTTGTCTTTAACCCCTGCACCACCAGGGAGGCCCAGCTTCCTACTTGTTCCCCACCCCTGACCCGAAGCATTTGTTCTTCCCCCCACACTGGCATGGTGGTGCTCGGTTCCTGTGGGATTAGTGGATAGTCTGGTGTTTGCACCCTGAAATAGGTCAGAGTTCCATCTCTGAAGTCATCTGAGAAATCCCACTCTTTCTGCTGATGGGTCATTCACTATACTCCTCCTCCCCACATGCTCCAGGATCTCACTCCAAATGGAAGAACAGAGAAGGTCTGAGCACTGGATCCCGTCAGTGTTCTCACTTTCCTTCCGTGTCACCCCAAAACCATAGGGGAGTGTTCCGCTGCTCCCAGTCCTCTGATGTACCAGCTCCAGTTTCTTCCTCCTCCCTTGCCTTCTCTTTCTTTGCCGGCTAACTCTGCTATTCGTAGACTCTTGTTTTCCCACAGCCCCTGCTACATCAGTTATTCCCTCTTTGTCTTAAATCTTCAATTACTCTTTCTCTGCACTGGCTCCTTCCCCCTCTGGCTACAAACATACTTAGATCTCCTTCATGTGAGGAGAAAAACATACCCTGCAAAAACTTCTGTGTCTCCCTCAACTATTACCCTCTTCAAACCCCCTTGCAAACAAAGTCTCTATTTCTTGACCTACACTTGAGGCGTTAACACAATTTAATTCTTTTGCTACCCCCTCCTCTCCCACCCCCTTCCTAGACAGTGCTCTGGGAAAGGTCAGCAACGGGCAGCCCCCAATTACCCAGCCCAACCACCTGTCATTTTCCTTTTACCCTTCCTCCCCGGCATTGACACTGGTATTTATTTTTCATGAAACACTTTCTCTCCCACCTCTTTGATGCTCATTCATTTCATCCTCACTGGTACCTTTGCCTCTGTCTTTGCCTTAAATGATGACTCCCCCATGAGGACCACCACACCTTCCTGCTCTCTCTTCATTTTATAAACTCCATAGGCGGTTGTGTCTACCTGTGCTGTCAACCATGTCTTCTCCACAGATGACTTCAAAATCAAATTTCTAGTCCTGACTTCCTGCCTCAACTCCCCTCCAGTGTTTCCAGCTGTCTTCTGATATTTCAAATTCAAACTGTCAAAAACTGAACTCATTATCCCCAGACTTTAACATGATGCTGGGCTTGTAACAGCCCTGCTGAAGCAGGAAAGTTGTGGGCAAGTCAGAAGACCTGATTTTTCACACTGGCCACATGTGCATTTTTCTCCTTCCCCACCAAAAGTTCAAAATCAGGCACATAGAACTTTTTACTTCCCATCCTGAATTATCTTCAGCACATCCACAATTCTGTAATTACAGAAAGTGGAGAAGACGAAATGATGAATCAGTCTGTCCTAGAAACAGATGTGTTAGCTGGCGCTGTGGAAGGATCAGGGGACCTCAAGCGGGCTGGCTTCTGGGCCGGTAGGGGATCCATAGATGCTGTAGTGTCCTAGCTGTGTAACCTCTCATGTTCTTGTTACTTCCCTGTGAGGAGCTGACGAGCACATGTTGAACAGCCTGGTGGTGGGACTCGCTATGACGAGCTGCAGATATGTCAGGCTCCGCTCTGCTCCTCTCGTGGTCCACCGCTTCTTATTTAAATCACTGTGGTCCCAGTGCATTATGTCTTCTGGTAGAGATGACAATTTAGAATTCACCCAACATTTGGGGGAGCAGAGAGGGACACTCTGACATCAGGTGGAACTGCTTAATCCTCCAATGAGCGTTCCTCTCTGCACAGATGTCCTGATAAAGACCAGGGGACAGAACAGGGGAAGAGCTTGGGGGAGGGGATGAGGTCCTGAGGGCTTTCTCTAATCTCTTTTAAAATGTGGAAAAGCCCCATTGCAGAGGTTACATCTGAAGCTGTTACCTCCCTTAATACAAGGGTTAGCAATGGTAGGGATGGTACTGACATGCTCTATAGGTGCTCTGGGGAGGAAAGGATATCTAAAAAGAAAGGGAGAGTTGGAACAAAAAAAGAAAAACACAGGCATTTGAGGCATTATGGGACACAGAGACACACTGGCCAGAATACACTAGTTAGGCCGAGCGACACTGCCCCGAGATTTCTGACCCCTGTTTACTTGGGTGGCCTAGAAGGCTGAGCAAGCATCTCAGGACAGACATTTGTCATTCACTTTGGAAGTGATACTTTATTTAACTTTAAAGGAATGACTCTTGGAGGAACTGTGCATTTAAAAATATCCCCCCTCTCTGAGAGGGGAGTAGGATCAAAATGGGTGGGAAGAGCAGAAGACTATGGTGACGGTACATGGATGAACTGGTGTTGGGGATTTCATTGGGCACACGTTCCACAAATATAAAAAATAATGTCACAAATAAATAAATAAATATTCTTCCTCCTTTTAGTTTTCTGCAGCATCTGATTATATAACGATGAAAATGAGCTTGGGTCGAGTTCACATCGGCGCTCAAGGGTGCATACTGGAAGAGAATGTCCACCTATGATACAGTAAGGTCGATGGAAAACATGTCTGACCTTGGGGGTCCTCATACTGCTTCTGGGCTGACCAGGGAGCTGCCAGCGGTGCCTGGCTCTGCTCACACTCTGAAACTACTTTTGATGGGGCACATGGACGCTTATTTCATTCTCCTGTGCTGTTTCAGCCTGGATACTTCCCAATCTTTTGAATTCAATGCTTTTATCTTACACAGTCACAGCCGATGCAGAGAAAATCCGGGGAGGCAGCAATCACACCAAGAAAAACTCTGTCTTCAGCTCTTCTTGTTCCCGTCGTTTCTACCGTGGAAGGCATTGGAATTGACACAGAACAATCAATAAAGACTACTTTTAAGTAAGGAACCGTCTTGGACACACTGCTGCAGGACTTCAGATTTACAGATATTTTCTCATTCAATTAAGTAGATGGAGAACATTCAACCCTTGCTGGTCAGAGACCTACAATTCCTGTAACAAACTTCGGCCCAACGACATTTGGCTGCAGAATTTTTTTATAAAAGTAAATTTGGGCCTTGTCCTCTGACTCCATGCCCAATGTTTTAAATATTCAAAGGAACTGTGTGCAGTCCAGAACAGAGTGTACTTCTCGTTTGCTCGGAAGAGCTTCTCAGGATCCAAGTTTGCCTTCTTACAACTTTGCTTACATCAGGGAAAAGCTTGTCCATTGATGAAAAACTTGTCTCTTAATAGCCTGCAGCTTCTCTCTTGGATGACGGTTCCCAGAGATGTACAGCTCCATAGATCAGCTTATGGGGCTAAGGTATGTATTAGAATGCAGTTTACATCCTGGGTTTGCTGTTTGGGCTCCCCTCTGCAAACTCGCTGTGGGTGAGGAGCTTCCAATTGGAGGTGGGACATTCGACCAGAAATGAAGAATCTGACAGCTGGAGGCCAAAGTGAGCACACCCATGACCCAAAGGCAGTTACCACACAACTAATCAATAGCCCAAACCAATCTTTAAGCATATCACCATTGTGTTTTCATCATCACAGATTGATTAGGGCTATTTTGAATTAATCTGTATTTTTTTATGCAAAATTTATAATAATGCTCTTTGTAGTATGTCTGTTTCTTTCAATTGGTTTCTAATTGCCTATTGTACAATGTTTACCAAAATGCACTGACTCATTTTGCTGTTGCTGGCCATCAGAATTATTTCTACATTTTGGTTCTAATAAGCAAAACTGCTGTGGTTACAGCAGTGTTGCATATTGCTAAACAGTTTTCCACTAACATTGGGTGAGAACACAAGATTAGCGTTTTTACAATATTCAGTGTTTGCAGTCTTAAAATGTTACCTATTCTGGCAAGTGTGCACAGGTGTCTCAATGTTTTTAGTGTGTACTTTCTGGTGAGTACACCATCTTATACTGAGTGTCCTCTTTGTGTGCTTCATCCTCATTTGGATGGTCTGTTTATGAAATAGCTATTCAAGGGTTTTTGTTCATTTCAAAAAATTCAGTTGTTTGGACTTTTCCTGATAAATTTAGAGCAAAGCATCTATTTGTCAGACATATTGAAACACTTTCTGTCAAACTCTAGATAACTTCAAAGCTGCTGCCTTTCCAGAATTTTCTCACCCACACTGATGATTGTGCCTAATTACACTTTTCCAGCACTGAAGTCCAAAGGAAGCAGAGAACCGAGGGTTGAAATAGCACCCCATCAGGTGACACCCAAGAGGGAACGTGCATTTCCTCTAATGTCCCTCCTTCCCCCACCACCATGTTCCTCTGTGTTTTGGGCTGCCAGTACTCCTGTTCCCACCCACACTGGGTTGCAGTCTGTTCCCTAGCCTGAGAACCCCTTGAGGACAAGAATGTGCCTTCCTAACTTTGTGTCCTTAGCAACCAACTTAGGGCCTCACACATGCTTCATTTGGTTGTTGCTCAAAAATGATGCACTAAGCAGTGGGGATAATTTTACGTATAGAAGTAATATGACCAGATTTGCATTTTAGGTAGAGAGTTGGAGGCAGCATGAAGAAAGAGGTGGGAGGTCTCAAGTAGCAAGTGGCAGTTTAGATCACAGTTTAGGCAGCCATGCCTGAGAAAACATACAGAGCAAGAATAGAAAAGGTCTGCATTGTTTTCTTCTATTGCCAAGGGACACACCATCAACTCCAATTCAGTGATGATGTCAAGTTGTGTTAGAGAATTTACTGAATCTGACTCAGTGATAGATGACAAGACAACAAAAAAGATGTCACAAAGCTCCGAATGGCGAATGTCAATTGAATGGCACAGACAGTGCGCACTCAGCATTCAGAGCTACTGATCAGCGTGAATCACCATGACTAGACCGTGCTTACTACTTAGGTGCTAGCTGACATACTTCTTTGTTATGATAGTAGCAATAGCATCATGAATGCGAAACTAGAGTGAGTTGAACTAGAAAATATAAAAGATGAATCTTCCTTTTCCTTCTTTTTCTCAATAAGGAGTCACATGGAAGGAGAAATAGAAGCTTCCAGAGCCAAAAGGATCAGCTACTCTGAGCTCGAATGGGCAGGTCTATAGGCTACCTCAAACTCAGGGTCTGGGACATGGTGCCTCTTCCCTCTGAAAGTGGGGCTTTCCTCTGCCCTTCTGGCCCAGGCAAGAGGATATACTGCAAGACCCTACCAAAGCTGATTTTGGGTTTCTGGGGATTTTATAGGTGCAAATACTCTTGGGAATTGTGCAGTTACATTTTTTTTAAAGATTTATTTATTTATTCATACAGAACTGGGGTACAGGCCAGAGATGCTGAGGGTGAGAGGATTCACCAGGGACAGAGCGGGGAACAGAACAGGCAGATCTGTGAAGTCCACTGCTGAGGGGAGCAGCGGTTGGGTCAGGAGAGGTCTGCCTACCATGTGGATCTCCTCCGGGGCAGGCAGGAATCGAACTCATGTGGAAGTGGCTTAAGCTTCTTAGTGCAGTGCTTTAACCTGCTGCGCCACCAGGGAGGGCCCCTGCCCAGTTACATTTTTAACTAGAATCAGCAACCATCAGAAACTCTGACAAATTAATTTTTTTAAGTGATAGCCTTTTTTTTTATTGTGGTAAAATATACATGATAGAGAATTCACCATGCAGACATTCTTAAGTGTCCAGTGGCACAGAGTGGAGTGCCACCACTGTGTAACCATCTCACCATCCTTCTCTAGAACATTGTTCCCAAGTGGAAATTCCATACCCAGTAAAGAACTCCTTCCAGTGTCCCCGAAGTCCTGGTCAACCCCCATTTCTGTCCTGCCTCTATAACCTGACCCTTCTAGGTACCCTGTATCAGTGGAGACAGACAGCCCGGCCTTTCGTGGCCGGCTTTCGTCACTGAGCTGAGGGTGCAGGGAGGCCCATGCAGCTTGTGTCCACTGCTGTTCCTTTTAGGATTAAATAATGCTCCTTTATATGTACATTTTGTTTACCCATTCCTAAAGTTTAATTATTTTAGTTATTTCTTCAAAGGGAAGGTGGATGTTTAAATATATTTTTATATATTTTCAGAAGAAAATATAATGTAGGCAGGGAAAGGAAGTAGTATTGAGATGTACTATTATCCTACCCCTGGGTAATATTCTTTATACATTGCGGCCATTCATGTCTCACAATAGATCATCCTGTGGTGTAGACATCATCACCCCAATACTCAGATAAGGAAATGGAGTTAAAGCTCATTGAAATCCAAGCTCATTGGGCCTGAAGCTCATTGATTTTCTCTGTACTTTGTTTTACATAAGGGCGAAGCTCAGTGCAGCTCACACTGGCAATCTTTAAAAATATAAACTTATCTTCAGTTATTCTTGATATAGTGGTCTCTTTTATCTGTGGGGGAGTGTGTATGAAACAGCATACAGTACTGAACCTGAGATAAACTGTGCTTTTCCTATACATACATACATAGGACAAAGTTTAATTTATAAATTAGACACACTAGGAGATTAACACATATAATGGATAATAAAGTAGAACAATTATAACAATGTATTATAATGAGAATTATGTGACGGTGGTTTCTTTCATCCTCTGTCTCAAAATAACTTATTGTGTATAAAATTGTCTGACCAATGTTCTGAAATCACAGAAAGCACAATCACAGATAAAAGGAGATGCCAACTTTGCCACCTTCCCATTTTTGGCACCTCCTGACCCATCCCCAGGTAGTCCATCATTTCAGTTACTCTGACTTTAGCTTTACTGAAGAGGAACCATACTCTTCTATTGAAAAAGCACATTGCTAAAAAAGAAAACCATATGATCCTTTCAATACTTGCTTAAAAGAATTTTAATTCTTCACATTCATTATTATTATTATTATTATTATTATTATTATTGTTATTTGAAAAAATGTCCCTACAGTTAGCAAATTGAACAGCAATAGCAGGTTCCTTGACCTCAGATTCTTCCTCTATATAGAACCACTCTATCTCTCCGAGGCTCATGCTTCCTCTCTCTTCTATGCAGCCCAATGCTTGATTGTAGCAAATTTTATTGCCATTTGTTCCTATCGTGTTCTACAATCCTGGAAGGTACTTCAGTGACAGGCATGCTGAATCATGGGGAAGAAAGACTGTGTCCAGGGCTAAGAAACTGCACTGTAGACAAACTGCAGACACATTTGTCCTCGAGCCCCACCCTTGACCAACTGAACAGCTCAGCCACTGGAACATTGCTGACTGACAAATTCACATTCATGGAGAGGTTTTATGGTTGACTTTGGGCCTGCTCTACAGACTTGCCCACTACAGTTTTTGCTAATTACATGAATGAAGGGTATACTAACTAAATGGTCAAATTTGTAGATGACAAGAAAATAGGAAAGGATAAGAATAGTGAGGTCCTTCTAAACTTTCAAAGATAGACACATGAACAGAATCCAAGAATATGACATAGGTTCCAGGGCCAAACTTGGATCCCAAATGTCCACGCTTCAAGCAGAGGTAGGGCGGCACACCAGGGGGTGCCAGTGATAAGGACATAATTCTCAAGGCTCCGACAAAAAAGGGAGGCTTTTGACTCTTGCGAGAAACCATGAGCGCATTAGAACTTGAGTGCGGCGGGCACCTTCTCACTGTGTCTCATTTGTGTTTGTGTGTTTTTTAGTTTTTTCTACGAGGGAGGCGCTCTGGCCTCTAACAGCTCTTAGACTCATGTGTTTCTAGTTTACTGAAAATAAATGAAAAACAATTTCTTGCCTCTGTTAAAAATTTTCCTAGGAAAGGGCCTGGTGTTCAAGGTTCAGTTGCCACTTCAGGTCAGCTGCCTGGAGAGGAACATTGAAAGGCAGTCACCTGCTGTGTTGTAGCATCATATGGCTAGGTAACTCTTCTAATGTACCTCTTCAAAGAGGTATTAGATGGACGATCTAGAATATTAAGACATTGTGGGGCATTTAAAGGTGATAGTTGATGATGTTATGGGATTGCAGAAAAGGTCAGAGGTTTCCCTTGATGGAACTGGAGTCCTGAGTTAGGATTTTATGAGTGTCTGTTCTTCACTCTTTGGGTCATTCCTAGTGTATCACATCTGGTTCTTTTCATTGTGTTTAACAAGGAACAATGGGCATGTTACAGTGTGTCCAAGAGTGTTTCTAGAAAGGTGGAGAAACGCAACATCTTATTCTGTGCACTAAAATAATGATGATTGATAGACAGCTAACCTCTAGAGGATGTTCTTGGAGACCAGAGAGGTATCAGTCTTGTATTGAGAGAGGTCCTGTAGAAGCAGGAGTAAGCCTGCCCTGTGCTACCCTGGGGTCCCAATGATGGCTGTTGCCTACCATCCTGCCATACAGTGAAGGAACACTGGCTATGGTGTAGGAAGACCAGGCTCCTTACTCGCTGTATATTTGGTGCCTTGACTGATGGGTATGGGATACAAGTGACTATGCATGAATGCATGGATATCTCATAAGTTTGCGTAAGAGCCTGTGAGGTTATGAATCAAATGACTATCAGGGTGCTTGACTTACAGTGGTGATGATACTCATTGTAGCATTAGCATAGTATTAACAGAATTTGCATAAACAAAAGGAAGGAATAGTCAACAGAGAGGGTGGTCCAGCAGAGAATGAAAGCCAGGCCAGGCAGTGAGCTTTCCGTCATTGGAGGTATTTAAATAAGTCTGAAAGCCATTTGGTATCGTGAGTTCAGACACCTCTTGTGAGCATTGGACTCAGTGGCTTTCAGATTCCTATCTGATTCAGAGAGCCAGTGACTCTAGATTCTCATCTATTTCTTAACTCCGTAAACTATTTTTCAAATTCATATTCACAATTTATCTGTTTTCAAAAATTTAACAAGTAACAGTTTTAGTGATAATTATTGCATTTCTATATTTATAGATAACTGGCACATAAGGAGGTGGAATAGCACAATTTGATATTTTCTCATGTGCCAGATTTTTTTTAATAAATATAGAAAATCCTATAGTTATGAAAAACTATTTGTTAAAATTAAACATATATGCAATGGGCATCTGTTCTGATACATCCGATCCCTTGAGAACCAGCTTTCCTGTCGCCATTGGATGGGACTCAACATTGGCCGCGTTTAAGGGCTCTACGTCTGACAGTGCCCAGACGAAAGTGGAAAATCGTCAACATTTCCTGCATGTAATGCAGGTTGAAATTTAGTTTTCTAGATGTAAAGATAATAATAGAAGAAACCTCCTCCCTGAAAAAAGCCCTGGAGGGGTTTTCAATTTTTCTCAGTGATGAGAATTCCAAGTAGACACTGTGCAAAGGTCAGGCTGTAGAGCCAACTAGATTTGGACGAGAGTGAGCCCTCTCTCTTTCCATCTCTGATAGTGGGCAAATTGCTTAAATTCCCAGAGTCTTCTTTCTCACCAGTAAAAGGCAGGAAGTAATCTCTACCTTTGAGGTGGATGGCAAGGTTGAGATAATTACAACAGAGTGTCTTGCTTGGGGTAGACTTATCCAAAAGGTGGCTGTCTTCATATGTGTGAAGCTATGCTTTTAGGAATGAGGATAGGGATGGCGGGACCACGACCTTGTTATTAGAGTGGTATTGTCCATGTACGGTTCGGCTGCTGTGCGCCGAGCCTAGCCCTGCATACTCATCACCTCTCCTGTCCTACTCGTGACAACGTGGGGTGGGGCAAGCAGCAAGTCCATTTCACAAGAGAGGAAGCCCACTTAGAGGAATGAACTTGCAAAGGTTCTACAGATTGCAAATAGCAGAACTGGACCCCAGGTCTGGAGCGGGTTCCTCCAGAAACTGAGTTTTAAACACTTACTTTCAACTGCTTAGTTAATATTCTAGAAAGTTCTTTAATGTTAAGGGTGTCTTATACTTAATGTAGAGGATGCTCTCCTTGTTGCTTCATTCAAGTCACATTTATTTTCTTTAAGTGGTTGTCATGATCTGCTGTATTTTTGTGGTCACGACACCCACCAAGCTTGACAAGCCCTGAGTCTGGTTCTGCTTGGATGATTCAGTATTTTTCAGTCTCCCATTAAGTTTCTTTCTGCTACTTTTATGCCTTACTTTTCACAAAGAACCAAAAATAGGTATTTATTTTTCTCACATTATTCATTTGCGGGGTGAACTATCCCAAGCAACATAATTTCAATGAAATGATGGAGCAGGATGTCCATCAGATGATGTCTTATCTTTTGTCTCCATTTCCTCCTTTATCTTCCTTTTTTGAGGAGTGTCACTTTGGCTGGCTTCACTTTGTGACTGCTGGGCCCTCCACCACCACCATCTCGAAGTTTGGCTACTTCCATTCCCACCCGGGCACCCAAGGGACAGACCCCGCAGCCCACACAGGCAGGTGGGGGCCTGGCATTTCCTACCCAGTGACCATCTGTGACCCCAGGAACTTACAGGATGCTGAGAAGACCTGTTCTTTCCATGTAGAAGGGCACCTTGCTCAGCCTTCACTGAGCAATGTGGTGCTTAATTTGCTAGCTTCCAATTTAGGTTTATTTTTGAGAATTTAAATCTCCTTTCAGACAAATTAGGTTAAACTGCTCCTGGTGAGGGAGCTGCTTGACCTTGAATCGTTTTCTTTTTCCTTTTTGAAGGAGAGTTGACAAAGGGGCTGACAGATGAGATTTTACACGCTCTGGAGAAACCAGGGAGAGCTTACAAGCATAAATATACAGATCAAGGAGCAAGTAAATATGTCAGAGGCTGTTGGCATCATCTCCAGAATGGAAAGTCCACACGTTTTTGATGATTATATCTAGTGCCACCCAAATGTCAAGGCATGTATTTTTCAGGGGTCTTTTATCCTAAACTCTTGATAATTAACAAATTCTAAATAAATTTTAGCTAGGTAATATAAAAAATAGGAAAAGATCCAGGATGCCAAGGGCCTAGTATTTTATTTAAAATAATAACTGTGCCTTTTTTCTTTGGGTTTAATAAGAATTCAACAACAAAATACCTTTGTTTTGCTGCCAAATGTAAATACATCTGCTAATAGCTCATTGCTATTTTACTAAGAGGTAATCATTACCTATAGAATGGTGTTTTGAAGATTTATTTTACATAACAATGTTGGACTCTAACTAATCATTTATCAATAATGTATTATTACTTAAATAGAAAAAGGTTGTATTATAAAAAAGAAGCTGCTCTTAAGCTCAATGAGATTTTGTCTCCAGTGGCACCCAGTAGATCCACTTAGAGATAGCTAGAAAATCACTTGGCATTCTTCCTCAAATAAATTGTAGGCCACTTGAAAGAGGACAAGGAGACTTGAAAAAGGAATATAGATCTGACCATCATCTAGGACAGCACTTCTCAAATTTAACACATATCAAAATCACTTGGTGGACTCCCAATAGAGTGGTAGATTGGGGTGGGGCCTGTCAACTTGCATTTAGCTAGAAAATTCACATAAGTTTGGCCCTCCCTGGTGGCGCAGTGGGTTAAAGCACAGCACAAAGAAGCTTAAGCTACTTCCTCATGAGTTCGATCCCCGCCTGCCCCAGAGGAGACCACATGGCGCGGCAGACCTCTCCTGACCCGCCCACTGCTTTCCTCAGCAGTGGACTTCATCGATCTGCCTGTTCTGCTCCCCACTCTGTCTCTGGTGAAGCCTCTCACCCTCTGCATCTCTGGCCTGTACCCCAGTTCTGTACAAATAAATAAATAAATCTTTAAAAAAAATTTACATAAGTTACCAGGTGATGCCTCTACCACCCATATTGAGAGCCTACTTTAAGAACAGCTGATACCTAAGTGTGGAATTTCTAGGCCCCAGAACAGAGGAGTGGATCAAAGGTTGGCCTATATACACAATGGAATGCTATACAGCTACTAAAAATAAATCCATGCCACTTGCAGTTCGATGGATGGAGCTGGGAGGGGTTATATGAAACAAAATAAGCCAAATGGAAAAAAGATAAATAACAGGTGTTCTCACTTGTATGTGGACTATACAGAGACAAAAGTTTAGACAAAGACAAACCTTGAAAACTGAATAAAGACCTGAGACATCCCGGAAGGGTGGGGAGGGGAGTGAGACAGAAAGGGAAGTAGGAGTGGAAAGAGCATATTGGATTCTGAGTAAGGTTCCCAAGAGAGGGATGTAGTGTATCAGGAGCAGTGGGGAGAGGGATGTCGAATGGAGAATTTACTGGACCTTTTCTGGTAGGCGTGGGGAACTTACACCCCTAAGACAGACACTGTGATGTAAATCAATATCACCTCGATAACTATATATACTTTTAAAAAGAACCATTGATCCAGGCTAACTATGTGAGTCACACAGGTAATTTTAAATATTTCAGTAGTCTCACAAATATTTCAGTACAATGGAACAGGTAAAATAATCATAGTAATATATTTCATGCAACCAAATATATACAAAATACTATCCTTTCAACATATACTCCATGCAAGATGTTTAGTGAGATCATCTACATGCTTTCTTCATGTTCAGTCTTTGAGATTCAGTGTCTATTTATGCTCATGACGTATTTCAGACTGGCCAGTACACAAGTGTCCAATAGTTACCTGTGGTCATTGGCTACTCTATTGGAATGAAAATTATATTAGTGACAAACTGTCTTTTTTTTTTTTTTTAAAGATTTATTTATTTGTGCATACAGAACTGAGGTACAGGCCAGAGGCTCAGGGGCGATGAGAGACTTCACCAGAGACAGAGTGGGGAGCAGAAGAGGCCGTCTGATGAAATACACTGCGTGGGGAGCAGCAGGCAGGTCAGGAGAGGTCTGCCTTGCCATAGGGATCACCTCTGAGGCAGGCGGGGATCGAACTCCTGCTGAAGTGGCTTTAGCTTCTCAGTGCTGTGCTTTAACCCGCTGCGCCACCAGGGAGGGCCTGACAAGCTGTCGTTTTACCAGTGAAATTAGAAAGAAAGAAATTAGTTAGGTCACCTGTGACTGTCCAGCCTGCCTGCCCATTGTGTCCCAGGGGAAAATTGACATAGGGCAACACCTTGGTCCCAGTCTCGGAAAAATCTTCATTTAGTTGGTCTAGATTTGGGTGTTGGCGCCGGCATTTTAAGTGCTCCCCCAATGACTCTAATACACAGCCAGATTGAGCATCACTGGGCAGAAAGAAAGCCAGTGGAAGGTAGGCTAGAACTACATATGCTGGAACTACTGAGGTTTCCTGGGCGCTCTGCTATGGAGGTGTCTCCTACAAAATCCTGTGTTGAAATTCTAACCTCCAAAGGTAAGGTGTTAGGAGGTGAGAAATTTTGAAGTGCTTAGGTTATGAGGGCTCTCCAGCATTGGCCTATCCTCTGGTCCCCACATTCTGGTCTCTGTCCTCGGCCAGCTGCCCAGTCCAATCCCCCACATGTGCTGACTCTGGCCCCACCAGCCAGCTATTGATTCTGCTGCTGCAGGGAGCTGGCTGCCATCTAGCCATGGTTGGCTACTGTTTGGACTCGGGTCTCTGTACCACAGATACTATCTAGGGTAAGACAGAATGCACTGGCTCTGTGCTATTCTGAATATTTATTCTCTCTCTCTCTCTAGCTTTCTCAGCCCTCCCTTTTCTTCCCCCCTGTAAATAAATGCTATAATTGATACTTCTTCCTGTGTGTCTGCTTTGGAGTAGTGCCCTACTTAAGTGCACAGGTGAGGACCCAACAATGGGGTCATCCCCATTCCCCCAGGTTTTCCGTTTCAGAAGCATGGAGGGCCATGGGCTCAGTGGCCATGTGGAGGGAGGGTGAGGCACCCAGTGCAGCTCCGGGGTGAGCAGAGGGCTCTTGGCTCCTGGGAATGGCTATGCCACACTTCCACATTGGCTTAGCATGAGTCCTCCTGAATAAAATATTTATCTGTTTCTGCTGTGATTTTCTATTGTATGGAAGTTAGCATATTTAATGTGAGGTTTGAAACCTAGAACTGAAGTTACTTATACCCTTATTCATTTCCATTCACTCTATTCCCGTTACTTGTCTTATGTCTAGGACATCTATTTGAGACCAAGAATTGTAATTGCATTCCCACAGTTCACTTCTAGGCTTTTCCTGGTCTGTTTTTCAAGTACATCAAGATCATTAAGCCAAACTAAGTAGGGATTTGGGTCTGTCACTGATCTGTCCTCAACTTCTCCTTTAGTATTAACAGTGTGCGTGCATCTGCCCAGTGAAACCAATTATTTATATATTCTAACTGTAGAGACCACAAGTGCAACCTTAGGATCTCACCACCAAAAGACTTAGTCCTGAAATAGTTTCTTGAAAGGTCTATGTTTGAATGTCTGGATCTAAAAGAAATCCCAATTAAAGACTTATTCAAATTTATGTCACAGATTCTTGACACTTTCTGAATAGTATTTTAAGTAAAGGGCTTCATACATCTTTTAGTAATGCTAGCAAATGGTTGCCACTATGAATCTGAAGATATGATAAGGTAGGGATTTTGAATGATTCCTGGTTGGGACATTGACTAATTAATACTAGTCAGAAAAATAAAGAGAAGTTTCCAAATTGTACATAAGTAGGAAATATGTTATTTAGGTTTGGTTGAATTAAGTAAACCTAGTCAATTAGGCAAAATATTTTTTGTTCCAATTTTGTTCTTGATAAGAACAGGCACTATCATTTTCTTGCCAGGTAAGTCACAAAACTGAATTTGAGTCAAGTGCTGTGGGATGCCTGGTAGAAGCGAGAGGGCACTTGGCTGTCCTCAGCATGACTTAGTCCCTTCATGCAAAGTGCCTCCACATAACAGGTAAAAACAGGTAGCTGTTAACTAAGTACTAGGTCCCTCTGGCCAGACTGGGTTTGTTTGTTACATAAAATGAACCGTGATGTGACTTATTCAGAGTCTCTTTTTCATTCAGCTGAGACTTCCTGTGCTGAGGATTATATGAGGATTATTGAGTAGCTCCTGCTCCAAAGCTATACAAGATCATCTCCTGCATGCCAGGAGGGTGGAGTCCTGTCCCTGAAGAACCAGCCACTCACCTCCAGTCTTTACAAGGAGGAATGTGAGAGGCTGGCCACAAGGGCAGCTTGGGGGCAATGGCCCATGGGAAGGCTACCCCTTACCACCCCCGGGAGTGAGGACATGTGTCTCCTTCACTGATGCCAAATGAAAACTAAAGGAGAAAAACAACAGGAAGCTTGCCAGATCTTCTGCAGTTTGGGGAGTGTAGAGATTGTGTAAAGGGGCATGTCGATTGATGAGAAAGAGAGGCCTGAGTTCTCAATGAGGGAGTAAACGAGTGGAGTTGTCTCCAAATATGACACAGACCCAACAAAAGGAGCCCACCTGGAGCTCTCGTAAAGGTATCTTGCCCAAGAAGTGTTTCCGAGTGGACAAGCTGATGCCCAAGTGGGGTGGAGATTTCATTTAAGATCAGGAAAGACTTAACCCAAGAGTTATTTGAAAGGAATGTATCAGGCAGTACAAATTGGGTTTCTGTTTTCATCCTACAGAATGGTACTTGTTTAATCAAATGGTTACATAAAAGCAATTTTTAAATCATTCCCAAAGATACAATAAAAGGAAAGTCATGGTTAATTTTGTAGCGCCCCTGGCTTTCTGCAAACTGATTGTTCCTAAGGACCATGATGCTGTCACACTAACTGTATTAAACTAGGGACATTTGTCTAGCAGTGGCATGAGGGGTGGTCAAAGGAGATTAAGTAGAGAATCCTTGGCTCTCTGTGGGCTTCCCTTCCACTTCCTCCCATCAGACGCCCTTGCATGGAGCTCCCATTCGTCCTGCCTATTCCATCACCGCACTTATAAAATCGTGCCTCAGTTATCTGACTATGACTTACCTCCTGAGCTTGAACCAGTCCTGAGATAGTAGGGCTTCATATTTCCCTTTGAATGCCCAGCACCTAGGACAGCTCCTGGCACAGGGCACTCCACAAATGCTGGTTTCAGACATAAATGAGTCTCCTTTTTGCCATGAGTTCTTTGAAGTTTGGAGCATTCTTTGAATTTATTTTCTTTGGGTTATAGTTTTCTTACTTGTGGAAGGATTGGTCTTAATCCCTATATTTCTTTCAAACTACAAGTCTCTGGGGCTGTAAGTATCAGAAAAAAAGAATCAAATAACGGAAAGGGTCAAAGACAATGCTAGCAAGAATAGAGGAATATGGCACCGAGAGACAGCTAATGTAAGGTGGGGCTGCCAATAAGCACGTTGCGAAGAACTTTCTCTGAAACATGTTTATCTGACAGGAAGGGAACACACACCTTAATTGGGAACATAAGTGATTGGGAACATTGCCAATGAAAGACCGGTCTGTATGTTAGGTCCAAGTCGGCAATCTGGGAGTGGTCCTCTCGCAAGTGATGGAGGATTGGCAAGTTGATGTAGAGAGAACAAAGCAGAGGAGCACAGGCAGAGCTGAGGGGAGACTGAGATCTGCTGGTGGAAAAGGGAGAAGCCTTGTAAGAGGGAAGCGTTACTAAGGGTGGGCGGAGACTCAGAGAAGCGCTGCCCCACAGGGCTTTAATGAGAACAGGAATTCAGAGGGTATTGCAGAAGCCAAACATCCCTGGTGCTTACACCACCAGATTAAAACTTGAGTCCTTGTGGCTAAGCATGACCTTCTTTCTTCACCCCAAGGGTCCTACAAAGTGCTGCATACGTTTTTGCTTTTTTTTTTTTTTT
>NW_004567102.1:84556331-84591275 GCF_000260355.1 Condylura cristata | reverse complement strand
CTTCCATGTTTTTCCAATTGTAAATAAAGCAGCAATAAACATGGGGTAACCCCAGACCTTTAAAGAAGAAAGAAAAATAATTTTCTTGAGCACATGATGTTCTGTAAGGAAACCCTGGGCTATTTCTGGAATTCAGTCACGCCACGCCAAGACCAAAGAGAGGGGACTGAGAATTGGCTGAACTAAAGAAACTAGCACAGGGGATGGTAAGATTGAGGTTCTTGAAATCAACATGGAAAAGAGGCCTGGTAAAACAATCTCAAGTTGCACTTTGTAGATATACTAGAATCCATCACTTTCTTTAAGGCACAGGTGTGAATACACCTCTATTTCCACTAACTTACAAGAGTCAACAGAGGTACCGATGGGAGAAGATGTTCTAATATTTCTTAACTTCAGAAAAGGACAGAGTCTCTCCAGAGTGCCTGAAGGCCGAGGAAGAAAAAGACTCTTATGTTATAACCACCTCCCTTGTATACATTATGAACTTCCATAGCAAGAAATTCATGAACAGTTTGAAAATTGCTTGGAACGCTGGGTATGAGAGTGCTGTACTGTATCAAAGAATGCATCCAAAGGACCGCATTTTCAAAAGGGAAAATTGCCAGCCACACACACTATGAACAATCAACAAGAAAACTGGCTGATATAATCAGAGCAAAAGGAACAAATGTTAAGCATTCTCCCTTCAGCTCAGCTGGCCTATTATACCTCTGAATACCCAGGCTTACAAAGCCTGCCCTCCCTCCCTCCAATTTCAGAAGTGTCAGACAGGAGACACAGCGCCAGCAGAAAACCTTCCACCGATCTCTTGTTAGCTAACTGCGGCGTTTTGTTCAGCGGTTCCATGTCTGCGCGGCCGACATTGTGTCAGTCATAATTACCACCTGTTCGCTCGCTCCTTCAGGTCCCATCACCTCGGCAGCATTAAGCAGCCAGCGGCAGGAAGCAGCAGGATTGCCCAGGAACAGCGACTGTCAGGCTCTGGTTTGCGGGGTGTAATTGCCAAGTGTGCACAAACAACATTGGCCCCTTCCTGCCTACCCTCTTCGCCCTCCCCCTCCTCCCCACCGCCCCGAATCTGGAAGAAAGTCGTAGCTGCAAGGGTGACACTTGACTCGGTTCTTTTGGTAGTGATCCGAGGCCCGTCAGATGTGATTTTCTGCTATGAGTCATCTGAACTTTCACGCAAACATCATTTTGCTAAAAAAGTAAAAGTTCAATTAAAAAAAAATAGAAAAAACTGGCCCTCCCTGGTGGCGCAGCGGGTTAAAGCACAACACTGAGAATCTAATGCCGCTTCCGCATGAGTTCGATTCCCGCCTGCCCCGGAGGTGACCACATGGCGCGGCAGACCTCTCCTGGCCCGCCCGCTGCTCCCCTCAGCAGTGTACTTCGTCCATCTGCCTGTTCTGCTCTCCACTCTGTCTCTGGTGAAGCCTCTCGCCACCCCTGAGCCTCTGGCCTGTACCCCAGTTCTGTATGCACAAATAAATATTTTTTAAAAAATGGAAAAAAGCCAAAAGAATATTAAAAAAAAAAATACCCTGCAAGTTTACTTTTTGCCAGCTATCGATGCTCAGTACCAAATGAGGTGTTGGAATTTGACATCAAGTCTGGGGTCCTCTTGCCTCTTTCTCCACTCACTCTTCTAACATGTGGACAATGAATAAAGCAACTGCCATTGACTGAGCAGGTAGGGTGCGCCAGTATGGGATTAATCATTCCACGCTATGTACAGAGCTGAACCTCGTAACGTCCCAACCAGACAGGCGCCTGGTATTTCTGTTTATGCACGAGAATAGCAGGCACAGACTGGCTACCAGCGACCTCTTTCTTCCCTGGGCCTCTAGTTTTTCTTGCCTTCAAGTCTCTGTCCATGGGCGACAGATGCCAATTCTTCCCTTCTCAAGCTGATTCCTGCTTATTCAAAAGCAGTTGCTTGGGAGAGCGCTTCCTGACCTCATGGCCCAGTCTGAACTTTATATCAATTGGACAATCCCTGTTTATGCTACTGCAATCACTGGTATTGTTATTATGTCCTCATTGGCAGAGACTGTAAATCTCCAACATATGTTGTTCCTTGTGTCAACTGTTTTCTAGCTTAGTACTAGCTTAACTTATATATATATGTATATATATATAGTTTATATTTTATATGATTTTAAAATATAGTTTATATATAAAATTTATAAATTAATACATAGATAGCTATATCTATATAGATATTTATATAGATAAATATTTATACCTATAGAAATATTTATAAAGAAATATATAAAATAGAGCTTATATATAATGTAATTTATATATACAATTAATACATATTTATATATTATATATAATTGTGATTACAAGAAAGATGATGGAAGTCACAGCTTTCTGTCATGGCTTTGCCCTTAAGTTTCCTTAAATATTGATTCCCTGCACTTATATTATCATGAAGCCCTAGTCACAGATGTTTACTACCAATACAGTGCTGTTTGTACTTCGACTTTTTAAAACATTTCATTTATGAAAGTTGTATTGGTAAGCAAAATTGTAATGCTTCACTGAGGCAACTTGACAGGATTAAGACTTAATTTTCCTTGTGGGAGACTTGGAGTGGGAAAAGGAGGAGTCATATTGGGTAGAACAGGCCCCCAAAGCTGACAATCCTAGAGGGTGCCCTGGAGAACTTTGAAACAAAGCCGGTTTCCTGGTACCCTACTGCCAACCGATTTAAGTCAAGTGTAGAAAATGCATTTATCAAATCCTCTAGTTAATTTTGATGACCAGCCAGTTTGGGAAGCAGTTGCGTTTCAGGCACAGAGGGGGCTTGAGAGGAGGTTTAAATAACAGCTGTGAGCAGGTACAGTGTTCTGACAGAAATGTGGGAAGCTTAGCCCACTGTTGATAAGCAGCTAAGCAACACACTAGTCCCATCAGTGGGATGAGGCAAACGGACAAGGAATGGATTTATTTTTCCTATCAGGGTCCTCATTAACAGGTTCAATAATAATAACACAGAGGAGCTAAATGCCTGTGCCCTAGCAAGTATACCTGCTGATTACCCGAATCTAACTCTGAGGAGGACAGGCACCTGGCTTTCTTTGGAAAGCAGCCAAAAGTTGTAGCTAGGTCTGTGTGTGTATGTGTGTGTGTGTGTGGGGTGTAATGGCACAGTCCAGGAGGCTGAATGGGAGGTACTTCAGGAATCAGGTGTGATGAAAAGACAGTCCGCCATTCAGATAGACTGACACTTCCCAAACATGCTCAAACTCAGAACACTACTTTTTCAAAATTCTCTGAAAACACACTTGTGTAAGCAAATAAATTTGAGAAAAGCTACCTACTGCTTCTGCCCATCTTTGTAGTATATATTGCATAACACAGTAATATCTATGGAAAAAAAAAAAAAAACTGTGCCCAACAAAACTGTTCACTGAGACCAATACTGTTTCCAAGGAAGCCTCTCTATATTTTCATGGCCTCTGCTAATATCCTAGGAGCTCCAGAAATGAGGACTGAAAGTGAGGAGAAGGGTCTGGTACTAAATGCTGTGTTCTTGTCTATCGAGTATCATGGAGAGGAATCCAGTCTTAGTGCTTCAGTGTCAAGATGAAGGGTGAGAGGGGCTGATGAGAGAGCCTTGAACCATTGGGATTGAATGCCACCTTTTGGACTGGGATGTCTTCATCCGATCGGGACACAGCAGCACCCCCACCCTGCCCAATCACATAATCAGCAGCACAATCATTTGCACCAACATAGAATCCAAATAGAACTGGGGATTGGTCCTGGCTTGTTCTGATCACTGAAATATGAGTGAAATGGACAGACTTGTGTCCAGAAGATGCCTTCAGTGTATAGTCACATGCTATATGAAGACTTTGGCCAGCGATGCACTGCATAGATGAGTGTTCTCTCCACATGGCCTTGCTGTGTGGCAGGCTATGCCTTCTAAATTTGAGTGACTGTACTCTATGGATTTTGCACCAGGACAAGGTTGTGTTGAGGTGAATTGCTCAGAAGCTATCTTCACCATTAAGTTGCATGAGACCACTCTCGTGCGATGATCCTGTCTCCTCAGTCCTCCCTCTCCCCTGAGGACAGTGGTCAGGTAACAGCTAATCCTTGCTCCAGGGCTCCAGGAGAAAAGGGCATATGGAGTGGACCCCAGTCTGGCCCAGTTCAGTCTTCAAGTAACTTAAGCAAGAAATCAATGTTTGTGATGGCAAGCCAAGAAGATCCTAGAACAGCTTATTACAATTAAATGCATTATTAATTATTTATTTGGCTCCTGATACCAAGAAACCAGATGACCAAAACATTTATGAGGTTATCAGGGAAATTTATGCTAACCTTCAGAAACTGGTATCATTTTCCAGATATGATTGAGCTATTTCGTTTGTGTTTAAATAAAGAGTCCTTATCTTTAGTGATCCACTGTAGAATACTTTTGCATGAATTAATATAATGTGGAGGCAGGGAAGTGGGTGGAATTATAGCTAAAGAATGTCCACAAATTGGTAATCGTTAAGCTGGGTAATGGGTAATTAGGTATTCACTGTATTATTCTACTTTTGGAAGTGTTTGAAATTTTCTACAGTAAAATTAGAAAATCAGCATTCACAAAAAATATTTTCTATAGGTTGAAAATTGGTGAAGTTCCTTGTTACAATTATTACAATCTTATAATTTTATAGCATCGTCAATGAGCCATTGCCACCATAAAAGAGTCAGCTGAGATATCTAATAATTTCCACTATGCAATTATTATCACTGCTTATCTCCATAGAAATTGGTGCCTACTTGGCGTTGGAGTTCTAAGAGAGAGACATGAAGATCTACAGAACTGAAAGGATAATTATCCTTTTCTTGAATATTGACACACTTGCATGTTTTTCCAGACGTAGATTTTGTGTAGGCGAGAGCTATTTGATTGTAAAAGATCCGGTTTCTCCAAATTTTTTAGAGGTAAAAACTTCATTAATTAACATCAAGGAAAATGGAGCATCTGTTACTTTTTTGTCAACAGATTTTAATAATATTGAACACTGCTAATTGGATAGAACTGAAATATAACTCTTTGTCTGTTGAGATGATTTCTTCTGCTATTTTCCCCCCACTAAATTTTATTTAAACCATGGCAACTCTTCCAAGTTTTCCTCAGCCACTTAAGTGAAAGTGATTTTGAACACTCACAGATCAAAGGATTCCTGTCAGAAAATGTTGCATGATGGCTGTTGTGATAGTGGCAGTGACCTGGAAGGAGAAGGAAAACATCAAACTTGCTAACATTCTGATTCAAGAGTTTCATGGATGTTTCCGAAGTCAGAGGATGCAAGGGGGACATTTAATAAATGTGAGACACAAGACCACAGGCAGCAGTGGTCAGCGGGCCAGCACAGGAGGTGCGGAGGGAGGACCCGGAGACAGTGGGTATTGTTGTTTATCTCGCTGACTGTTATCACCTATCCTTGTCAATTAATCATGAACGACTGAAGGTCCATCTTGGGCCCAATTTAGTCTTAGCTGTAGCTAATGAATTGACATCAAAGGCACTACTAAACGAATTACCTCGAAAAGAAAGTTAAAAGGGGATTTTGTAGTTTGAGGCTCAAATTCAGACTTTGCCACTTTCTGGTGGTGTCCCCTCTAAAGGACTCATCTCCTTAGCCTTAGTTTCTGTGTGTCAAGATGAAGTAAAGATTCACCGTGAAGGATTGTAGTGAGGAGGAATTTTTGCAATAGTTGTCTAAGTCCTTTTTCTCTTTTACCTTCTCCCTGTAATGTCAGAGAAAGAGTCCACGTGTTCTTAGTTTTCAGACATTGGCACTCCCACTCAATGTTGGGGACTCCTGGTGCCAGGCTGGGCTTTGACAGGAATCAAGTTAAGCCAGGGCAGAGTTAAGCCAGGATTGTGCACCCAAAGTCACCAGCAACAGGAAGTCGCTTAATTCATCTCTAGGGACTTGGGTCCATGAATATTACCTGGTTTTACTAGGCTCTGAAAAAACTCACTGTGTGTCTTAATTTCCCCAATCCACTCATTTTGACTAGACCAGAAAAGGAAGCTCCCTCTCCCCACTTCTTTCCTCCGCTTCCCCCACACCATAGCAGTACTGAAATCCACCTCCTCCACAGGGTCAGTTCTCCCCAGAACATGTAACTCCAGACCATCGTGTACATTCACAAGTCTTGCACTGCACAACTTAGCATGTCCTCTGTGGAAAGGTGCCTCCAGATAATAGCGCTGCACGGGCTACTCAGCTGTGCTGTGGTCCTGAACTTGTGCCCTCTTCTGGCTTAAGGTACCCAGTAATGTTTCATTTTCATTTTTTCCCCTCCAACTTTGTCGAGACATAATTGACAAATAAAAGCTATATATATGTAAGGTGCACTACATGCTAGGTTATCTTACGTAAGCATTGTGAAGTGATTATCACAATCCAGTAAATCAATACATGCATTATGTCAGTGATTACATTTCAGATGTTGTGAGAACACTTCAGAGTTATGCTCTTAGCAAATGTCAAGTCTACAATAGGGTCTTACGGACTATGGTCATGGTGCTCTGCATGTCTCGTTACGGAGTCATCTTCTCACTGGAAGTTTGTGTTCTTTGATCAACATGTCCCCCTTTACCCCCCCCCCCCCCAGACCTCTGATAAATACCACTCATCTTTCTGTTTCTATGAACTTAATTTTTCAGATTCCACCTGCAAGTGAGATAATATACTCTTTTTTTTCCCTGTCGACTTAGGTCACTTAGCCTATGACCTCCTGGTTTGTTTGTGTTGTCACAAATGGCCATGTTTCCCCCCCTTTAAAAAACCAAGTAATACATATCACATACCATACTTCCTTATCCATTCATCCATGGATAGTTGGTTAGGTTTTTTCCATAACTTGGCAGTTGTGAACACAATAGGGAAAAGCTAGTGTCCTCAACAGCAATGTGAGACTCTTAGACATTCACATGTGAAAACATGGACTCTCACCTAACACCTTATGCAAAAATCAACTAAAAATGGACTAAAACCTTCATGTGAATGTGAGCCCAAAACTGTAAAACTTCTAGAAGAAAATATAGAGGAAAGTCTCCTAAAATTGGTCTTCACAATGAGCTTTTAAACATGACACCCAGAACATAGGCAACAAAAGAAAAGTAAGCAAGTGGAACAATATCATATTAAAAGGCATCTGGACAGCGGTGGGAAATATCCACCAAGTGAAAAGAAAGACTGTGGATGGAGAAGAAAATCGCAAACCATGTATCTGGTAAGGGGTCGATATCCAAATTATATAAAGAACTTTAAAAAATCCGAATAATCCGGCCCTCCCTGGTGGCGCAGCGGGTTAAAGCACAGCACTGAGAATCTAAAGCCGCTTCCTCATGAGTTCGATTCCCGCCTGCCCCGGAGGTGACCACATGGCGTGGCAGACCTCTCCTGACCCGCCCGCTGCTCCCCTCAGCAGTGTATTTCGTTGATCTGCCTGTTCTGCACTCCACTCTGTCTCTGGTGAATTCTCTCACCCTCCACATCTCTGGCCTGTATCCCAGTTCTGTATGCACAAATAAAATAAAATCTTAAAAAAAAAAAAATCCGAATAATCCAACTAAAACATGGATGCAAGACATGAATAGACATTTCTTCAAAGAAGCCTGAGGGAGGCCATCAGGACCATGAAGGGCGTTCAACCTCCCTCTCATCAAAGACATGCAATCAGAGCCACAATTACTATCATGGCGAGTCGCGGCTGCGCGAATGACTGTTTCAAGAACGACAGAAACAGTGCTGGTGAGGAGGAGGGAAGCTAAGCCCGTGCATCTTAGTGGGAATGTCCATTGGCACAGCCATGGTGGAAAACAGGGTGCAGGTGCTTGCAAAACTCCCCGGTAGAACTCCCACAGGGCCCAGCAACATCAGGACAGTGCACACATCTGAAGGTCAAGTAATCTGCGTCTCGGAGGGACGCTCCCACTTAGGCACTGAGCTGGGTGCCTCCATGGCCCTGCGGGAGCCAGCGCCCCTCTCCCAGCGGCCAACAGGTCCTGGAGGAGCCTGGCTCCGGATGACATGGCTTTGCAGATGCCCTCCACACTCCTGCCCCAGAGGACTGCGCCCTGTGAGTCAGCTCCCTGCTGGGGATCGAACTCAGGCCACAGTGGTGACAGCACCGAGACAGCCTCTGGGCCACCAGGGAGGCCTAAAAGCAAAAGTTTTAAGTTTGTTTACTATAAACTTTCGATCTTTCTGCTTCTTTTCCTTGAAAGGAATAATTTGCACACACACACACACACACACACACACACACACACACCCTTCATACTCCATAGTTTCTAGGCTACAGCATATCAAAAGCACAAAGACTGTTTTTGTCTGGCTGGTATAGTTTTCACTGGTCCTTGAATTTGCCTCTTTGTATTAGCATTTGTGGGAAATGGCACAATGTTAGAAGTCTATAAATGCTACAGAACTTTATGCAAGAGTCAAAAACAATTCTCAGTGTTTTTGCAGCTCCTGATTTGTAATAGATGTTTATGACGATGCAAAGATGCCCACGGGCAAGGCCTTGTCATGGGCTCTGCCGCCTTTAGCGTCAAGCACAGCTATGAAGCATGTGACTTTCGGCCTCTTTCTCATGCAGTGACTTCTGGATGCCCAGTTTCTCTGTCATAATTCTGGGCTCCGAGGGAAACAGGGGAGGTGATGTTAAGGTGCTGGAGAGATGCAGCAATATCACCATCCAGAGCATTTTGCAGCACATACGATGCTTGTTCGTCCATCACACTCATCTGGGCAATGACGCCTGACTCCCCCCCCCCCTTTTCTGGGTCTGGTGGCCTGGGGTTGCCAGCAATAAACAGGCCCCTTCTCAGGCTGTAACCCAGGTCTTTGAGGAGCCCAACAAAGGAAATCAACAGCTCCCAGCCAGCACCATGGGGCAAATGTGCAGGATCAAAGGCTGGATCTGTTGAGTGGGTTTGTGGGCCACACTCCAGCCTCTGATTCATTCACAGAAATCAGAGGTGCTGTTATAAATGGATCAGATTTGATGCATAAAAGAAAGCAGAACATCACAGAGAAACTAGGGACACTGGAGTTGGATAGCCTGAGGTGCAAACCTGTACCTCAGTGCTTGGATACTTCAGGTAAGTTACTTAGGGGTAGGTGTGGGCAGGGGTTTTGGATGAGGCCCATTTGATGGATCTTGAGAAGTGAGAAGCAGTTTGCCTGCAGAAGAGATGGGTGGAATGGTATTCCTGCTGCTCAGAGATCACGGGTGGCAAGGTGGGGAGGCAGGTCTGACCAGGCAGCAGAGGTGAAGGACCCTGGAGGCCTAGCACAGGTGTTCAGAGGAAGCTATTGCAGGATTCCTTGAGGCCAGCACCTCCCCAGGACCCTCCAGCCATGGACTGAAACAAGCTGGGCTCCAGGGAGGCAGGGCCAGTAGGAGAGACCCCAGCAGCCAGCCGTGGCAAGAAACGATAATGGGCTGCCCTGGGGGAAAAAAGGGTGATGTCTCATCACTATGATGCTGTGGGCAGCCACTGCAGCACCAGTTCGAATCCCAGCCAGGGACCTGACCCACAGGATGCTGCAGACCCTACCTGTCTCCCCACTGACCCCTCGCAGGGTGTTTCAGTCATTCGGCCTGTTCTGCTCCCCCCTCTGTGTCTGGTAGATCTTCTCACCCACCACACTTCTGGCCTGTACCCCAGCTCTGTAAGCATAAATGAATAAAATAAATCTAAAAAAAAAAATAAGTAATGATGATAAGCCCGGTTACTCTGCACACTGGCTTGACAGCAGAGAGCAGCATCACAGCAGACAGCTGCAGCAGCAAGGCACCTCAGCTAGACGGCTCCTTTAATCCTCAGCAGAGGGAAGAGAGGACCCAGACCAGACCAGCAGGTAGGGGATAACACGTTGTGCAAATCAAGAAGCTGCCCTGAAAGGTGTGAGAAGCCTTCCTGTGATGGACCTGCCCACGGGCGGGCGCTCGCCAGAGGGACCAAGGGGCTCTCCTGCGGTTGCGGCTGGAAGGTTGCAGCCTGGAGTCTAACTTTACAGTCTGTACTTCCAAGGCATGAGGTTGACAGCCACTGCTCCTTGATTTTTACAGACAAGGAAACAGCAGCTTTTTGCGCTAAATACATCTTGCCCATCATTAGAAATCAGGATTGGAGGAGAAGGAAGTGAGCCTCGAAACACCTTTCTCGGAATCACACTTTCTTAAAATCAACTTAATCCTCGTGATTTTAATTGGCACAAATCTCTCAGAATCTGAGTAATTATGAGCTAATAATTCAGAGATCGACCACCGATAAACTGCTTTCAAATTATGAGCCGTCGAGCCAAGATAGACTTTTGGAATCATCCACTTGCCCTCTATTCTCGGGGCCGTATTTTGAAGGCTGGAACAAGCACCTGGCTTGCAACTTTGATACTTCTTTCCCCTTAGCATAACTGGGCAGCATTTTCTATAAAACAGTGGGCAATTTTCATTATTACCAGACTCATACAAACATACGCTTGAGCACAGTAACCGCTGCAGTGTGCGTGAAATGACCCCCATCGCATGGAGCCTTCCAGGTGCTGATGCTCCCTAATTGTGTATTCAGATGCTAATTGCACGGAGCACTTGCCACTGCTTTGAGGTGTGTTGACAACTCTATATCCTGAACTCATGTGTCTTTTCAGCCCCAGAACACACAACGTCATAATAATAATGATTCTAAAATGTCTATCATCTAAGGCTTACATTCTTTCCATATAATAACCGATAATCATTTTCCCTACCGCCCCTCAGAGACTGCTCTCTCCTATTCATTTCACAATGAACTGAGATTTGGAATCATCCTGACTGCTGTGATGATGGTGGTGGAGGAGCTGATGAGGGGTGTTCCAGGGGACCCCGCCCACAAAGGGGGTCCTTTGTGGAGAAAGTGCACGTGCCCATGTGTTCTCTTGATACCTGTGCAGGCCCTGTGCTGTGGGGTCTGGTGGTTCTGTCTTCACAGGTGAGGGAATAGAGGTTCTGGAAGCCTGATTTCATTCATTCATGTATTCATTCCTTCATCCTTTGGAGAAGTGCTCAGTGAGAGTTCCCTGGGTAGTGGGGGATCTTGCCAGGTGCTGAGGGATTGTCCACCTTTGTGATGTCTGGCCGCCTGCTGCTAGCCAGCTCTGGTGACTGTAATGCAATGTGGACTGGGCTACTGAACAGAGGTTAATTTTCTTCCAGCCCCAGAGTCCAGTTGCAGGTCATGGTGCTGGAAGGCTTTGTTGTCTGAGGCTTCCCTTCTTGACCGCGGGTGGCCGGGCCACCACCTTGCGGTATCCTCACAGGGTCTCTCCTCTGTGTGCATGTCCAGTGTCTGCCCTGTGCCTCTCTGTGGGTCCAAATGTCCCCTCCCTGCAAGGACACCTTCAGACTGGATCAGGACCCACGCGAAGGGCCTCTTTCAATGAAGTCACCTCTTCAAAGGACCTGTCTTGAAACATGGCCACATATGGCTTTAGGGGGTAGAGCTGCTGCAAAGGAGCTTGAGAGGAACACAGTACAGCCCTGTGGGTCTCCAGATGCCTGGTGGTGGGGCTAGGGGTGGCCGCTGCTCTCCTGGTCACCCTCAGCAGCGGAATGTGCTGCACACATACGTGCCAGGTCGATACCTGAAGCACCGCTGTGAGGATGCAGGGGAGCACGTGTGATTGTGTGAGGGAGAGCACACACAATGTGTGTGTGCGTGTGTGACATGTGGAAGAGTGTGAGTGTGTATGTAACATGTAACCTGAGAGAGGGAGGGGTGTACACATAAACTAATATGAGTGTGTGCGGCTTGTGTACAAGTATGGAAGAAGGCTGTGAGTAAGTGTGGTGAGTGTGGCATGTGCGGGCGTGTGTGGTGTTCATGGGTGGTGCGATGGGTGACTGTGTTCTGTATCTGTGTGTGTGGAAAGCGCTTGGCGTGTGAGTATGTGGAAGTATGTGAGTGTGTGTGCAAGTGTGTGCTTATCACCAGACGCCTTACACAAAGGAGAAGCTCGAGTTTAGTGTAATTGCCCTCTGGAAGATATGCTCTCTGGAACTTTCTGATGCATGGCTTAGATCTCACCAATTATTCTTTCCCTGGCAGCTGTCAGCTCTTGAACATTTTGGTTTCTTCTAAATCTCTTTCAATGACTCCAGAATTCACACCATTTAAAAGTAGTAGTTTCAACTATTCTTTAAATCGAGCTTCTTTCTCTTTGACACAAGACTTTTCCTTTGATAACTTCAAATGTTTCCCCCTTCTGCACCATCCACTTAATACTTACCAGAGCATTTTCAAACACATTATTAACATATTTCCTGTTTATAATTTTAAAGCACTTTTAACTGTGCATTTCTGCTTGTTACGCTAGTGTAAACATGGCTATTGATTAAATAATATTGTTTTAAAAAATGTCTTAAGAAATCCCATTGCTTTTTTTAATGCTTCTTGTAAGCATAGGCAAATCTGTGCAATTGAAATTCCATTCTGTGCCCTTCGTATACTAACTGTGAAATAAATAAAAGATATCTTTTGCATTTGGTAACCTTGAAGTTCTCAGAGTGCTTTTATGTTCAAGGCTGGGTGAGTGTTTTTAAGGGACTCAGGGAGACAAGAGCAGGGGGTGGTGAGTTGGGGGGAGCTTGGCTTTTACATGAAATGAGTAGAATTTGAGTCAGTCAATATTCATATAAGAAGGAGCCAGAAGTGAGGGTGAGGTGGGAGGAAAAACACAGAGTGGAAAATTTTGATGAGGTGCACTAAAAAAAGCAAACAGTTCAATATTGTAATGTGAACAGAACCTCTCACTTTCATGAGGTTCTCAGCTCTTCTGGAAGGCCAGCGGTGACTTTATACCTTTCCTTCCTTCCGCAGGTGCTATCTGTGCCTGGGGGCAGTGTCTCCAGGGTAAAGCAGAGTCACTCTTTTATGGAAAATAACTGGATACCTGCTTCAATGAGGACACTAAGAAGAGCACCTGGAGTTCAAGTGGAACTATAAAGGTGGCCATTGACATCCATGACTTCTGCTCTAGCCATGAGTTTACTAAATTGTTACAACAGCAAAATCTTTCATGCTGGCTTTTAAAAAGTAAAACATTATTCAGGGCCCTCAGAACTACATCCCCTCCATAAACACAAGCTGGCTTCATACCCCTAGCTATTTTAAAACTTGAGGTTTTTCAGGACAAATAATGTGGGGGTGCCCTATTTTTCATAGCATGAAAGTACATGTACTTTCATCAGATGAAATTGTATAAATTATACATTCAATTTACATATTTAAATATGTATGATATAATTTAATTATAATTTAAATATATTGTATATTTATTTAACACACACATTTATATATAAATAAACTTGCTATCTAAATATTAAGGTGATAAAATTCTGGAACAAATAAGATGTGAGTGTTATAATATGAGCAGAGGTCAGCAAGCCAATTCTAGAGAACTGTAGAAAGTCGGTATTTTATGGCCGGTGTGTCAACCATGTCTGTGACACTCAGCCTCCTGCCGTGGCATGATGGGACTAGAGAGCTGTGCGTGTATGGGCGTGGCTCTGTTCATTATAGCTTCCAGCCACACATACAGAATTAGAATTACTCATGATTTTCATGCATTACACAATGTCTTCTGGTTTTTTCAGTCCTTTAAAAAGGATCAAATGTAGTCCTAGCTTGGGGCCCATACAAAGCACATGATAAACTGTTATTTGATAACTCTCCTTCCCAGGCCCACAAAGGCTGTGCACCATCAATAGCCTGAATGATGCTATTTAGAGATAAGTCACAATATCGATTTGAGGTAGGGAATGAAGGTAATAATATCAACATCACTGGAGCATCAGCTAATTGAGTTACTGGGTTATGAGGACCTAGATTTTTTGCCACAAGTGCTAAAATCTGTAAAAGTGCCTTGCTCTCTTAGCATCTAGTTATCTGTGTGAGGGATGTAGGGTTTTAGTTTTAGCTGTCCTTTTCTTTCTCTTTTTCCCCAATGGTTAAGCCTCTTATGCTTTAATTCTCTCCATACTCCTTCTTCCTCTAAAGGAGAGAGAACCTGTTTTGACCTGGTTTTCCAATTTTCTCTGATGTTGAATTAGGAAAAAGATGAGGTCACAGAGAGTCAGAGAGTGAAAGGTAACCTCACTGGGGCGGTGAGTCTGGATTTACCTGTCAGAGATTCGAGGGTATGAGTAGATGGACTGTGGGGTCAGTATTGGAAGGTGGCTGTGAGGAGAGGCTTAGAAAAGAGTTGAAGGTAGAAGGGAAGGAATTTAGTGTTAGTATGCACTATTCTTTGGGTCCCTTTTAATGTTTTTCTAGAAACATAAGTAAATAATAGAATTATAAGTCTGCTTTTTGGCTAATTGGTTATATGTGTTTGTTGACATCCCACAGAGCCCAGACTACTGGAGGATTTATTTGTTATATAGTCATCTAAATAGCATCAACAGAACTGTATCCTATGCATAAGGTAACATATTTTATTTTAGCTACTCTTTTCTAAATATCTTAGAATTTCTAAATATTTAATAGACTCTGAGAAAGAGTGTACCACACTCACAGGGACCATGTTACCCCAAAATAGGTTAATTAGAATTTCAGCTTTGGGTTTATGCTAAGGTTTGCTCAGTGCTTTTACTTCTCCTAAGAAGAAGGCTTGGGCTTTTGTTTTGGTTCACAGGTACAGAAATTCAGAGGTATAAGTTGGATTCCTCTAAATAATCTAAGAACAGCACCAAGTAAAAAATTAATCTTAAAAACCAGTTGTTGGCCCTCCCTGGTGGCGCCGCAGGTTAAAGCACAGCACTAAGAAGCTAAAGCCACTTCAGCATGAGTTCGATTTCCGTCTGCCCCAGAGGTGACCACATGGCGCAGCAGACATCTCCTGACCCGCCCGCTGCTCCCCACTGCCTGTTCTGCTCCCCACTCAGTCTCTGGTGAGCCTATCACTGTCCCTGAGCCTCTGGCCTGTACCTCAGTTTTGTATGCACAAATAAGTAAATCTTAAAAAAAAGAAAAAGAAAAAACAAACAGTTGCTATTTTATCAATTATGTGCACACACACAGGAGAATTAAACACAGAGTTCTTATCCAGTGAGGGTTTATTGTCTGTGTTCAGCTAACACAAAAAGGCAGAAGAGAGTGGTTTAAAAGAAATACATCGTCGTTCAGATGATGATCACCAAAATGAGTTTATCCCATGTCTTTATTTGTTCTTCATCCACAGTTGGTGGCTCACAGCTCCCCAAATTCTTGGAATTTCCTAATTGTTTGGGAGTAATAAAACTGCTTTTGTTATATGAATGAGAGGACTTTTGGGGGAAGCAACTAAAGATGGCAAGTTGACAAATGGTTTTGGACTGGTATTTCCACTCCCATGTCCCTGACCTCTGGGGAGAGGAGAGGGGTTGAGTTTGAGTTCAGTTGCTAATGGCTAATCACCCTCAGTCATGCCTAAGTAAAGAACCTCCACAGAAACCCAAAAGGAAAGGATTCAGAGAGTGTCTAGAGCGTCTGGCTTGGTGAACACACACAGCTCAGGGGCCATGGCAGACCTAGAGAGGACATGGGAATTCACACTTGCGTTGCATCTCTTCCAACTAGCTGTTCTAGAACCCAGCCTTGCAATAAATAGGTCATCTAGTGAGGAACTCAGCCTTGCAATCAACCGGTCATCTAGTGAGTACACAATACTCTAGTGGGTTCTATGAGCTGCTCTAGCAAATGAATTGAACCTGTGCAGGGGTGTCGTAAACCTCTGATTCACAGCTAGTCAGGGTGAAAAGCTCCTATAGCAGTCTGGGTCTGTGGCCGGCATCTGAAGCAGAGGGTGGCCTTTGGAGACTGAGCCTTTACCTGTGGAATCTGGTGAGAATGTAGGGGCATTGGTTTGAATTCTTCCAAACCCTGCCGCTGTTTCATAATTGCTTATTTTGTTTGGTAGGCAATGGTAGCCTCCATGTACACATGTTGTAAATTGGGCCCAGGAATTCCAGCACTTTCCATAGAAATCTAAGAAATGAGGGCCTTTAGTGTCCTGTGTTATAAGTATAAATATAGAGAGACACAGAAGGTACTACAAATTGTCTAGAGGAGCTATGAAAACTTCTATTAAAAACTTTATTTGAAACAGAAAAGAAACACAATAAAATTATAGAATGAATGAATAAATGTAATAACCCCTCTGTATTCTGCCCTGGGCCTGAAGCCCTGATTTAAGATTTATCCAAAAATACAGTTGCTCTTACTAAGAGATTTGGTTTTTGTGGCTATGACTGACACCATCCACATGCTTCTGAACTCTGATAGGATCATAGCACAGAAATAGCTCTTCAGATTGCAATTAAATTTTACAATAATTTAATAACTCAAGGACAACATCCAAAGGAATGAAATTGATTTGCTTAGTTCTTTCAAACCTCAGGCAGCAATCAAATTATCACTAAGATCCTCACCAATAAGAGCAGCGAATGGTTCTGAATAATCAAATACTTTGCAAATACATGGAACTAATTTCCCCACAAATCTCCGTTCAATACTTGCCATCTTGGATGAAAAAAGATCAAGATATTCTTTGGTTGCAAGTTTCCTCACCCGTGCACCGGCTGATATTACTGTAGGTACTTTGGCCCATAATAGTGGAGATAAGCTTATGTGTTTCTCAGATAAACAGTCTCAGGGAACATAGTGTACTCTGTTATTTACTTTTTAGTATGCGTAGGTCTCTTTCAAATATAAACTGTGTCAGGAAAATCCTTCTGCACTTCTTATAGTCAGAGGCTAAAAATGTGCTGAACAAGTCACTCCTCTTCCGTCTCCATGTGAAGTGTGTATCATGTCCTAAAACTTTTATTCTCATGTGTTTCAGAGACCTCCTTGCTTGTGTTACCTGCTGGTAGTTTTCAAACATAGATCCAGGACTTAGGAGAGAGGTAGCAGTCTGGATTCCATCACATGACTGAATTTTCTGCCAGCGGATCTGGTGACTTTAGATGGGACTGGCGTGGGGGTCCTTGTAGCATGGAAACTCTAGGTACCATTTTGGGGTGTGGTTAAGGTTTGTTCCGAATGCAAGATTTGCATGGTTTTCTCCAGAGACCTTGTGAGAAAATGATTGTGCACCCTCTTCCCATGCTGACAAAACAGCATGCGAAGGTAAAATAAGGGTGAAAGAATTCATCACCAGCAGAACCACATCGAAATGTCACAAGGGTCTGTTAGGCAGAACTCTGGAAATGCAACTACCCAATGAAAAGCATCAGATTATTATTTTTTTTTATCATGTAAAGCTCTTTAAAATATAATTGAATGTTTAAACAGGACAATAACAATGCATATAAAAATAAAATATTTGACAACATTAACATAGAGATATGGCGGGCAAAATGGATGGGTGTCTGTTCCTATAGGGGGTTTCTACTATGCATAAATAAATACAGCATCTCCCTATGTAGGCTCCGATAAGTTAAAAATGTATAAACTCTATAGCCACCACCAGAAAATTAATATATTTATAACTAATAAACCAACAAAGGAGATAGTCATAAAATAATTTTGAAAAAGGGTGAACCTAGAAGAGATGGAAAAAAACAAAAAGCAAAACAAGACGATAAACTTAAATCTAAGCATATGATAACCATATTAAATGGTAATGCCTTAAACACCATGCAGATGTAGTCAAACGAAACATAAAAGCAAAACTCAACTTTATGCTGCCGGCAAAAAATACATTTCAAATAAGAAGACAAAAAAAAATAGATTAAAAGTAATTGGACAGAAAACAATGTAGCATACTAACAACAATCTAAGGAAATATGTAATAGTTACATTATTATCAAAGTCTATTTTACAACAAAGGATATTATCAAGGACAAAGGAGATTATTTCATTATAAGAAAGAAGTCAATTTATCAGGAGGACAGAAAGAGCCAGTAACAGAACTCCAGAAGACAGGAAGCAAAAGCTGATAGAATGGCAAGGTAAGAGACAGATCCTTAATTATCATCAGGATTACAAACGTTAGCCCTCCCTGGTTTGCAACCTGTGAAGCTAGCAGCAGCTAGCAACAGCCCGTTCAACTCAAGTTGGATCCCCAGGCCAGGAGCTGACCCATATGGCACAGCAGACCTCTCCTGTCGCCCCAGGACTCCCCTCAGCAGTGTATCTCAGTCAATCTGCCTGTTCTGCTCCCCACTCTGTCTCTGGTGAATATTCTCACCACCCCTGATCTCTGGCTTGCACACTAGTTCTGTATACATAAATAAATAAATCTTAAAAAAAAAAAGAGCAATAAACATTACTGAGCATGATCAATGTGCCAAGTTATGTCTGCTTCCTGACATCCATTGCACTTCCTCAGGAAATGAAATAACAAGTAGAAACCATTTAGGATACAGAAGGCTTCAATAATGCCACCAACCAACGTCATCTAACTTATACTTACATGTCTTTATCCAATGACTTTATATTTAATAGTTTTAAGTCCACCGGGAGCATTTATCAAGACAGACTATATTTTGGGCCATAAAACTCATCTTACAACATTTAAAAAGGATGCTAAGTAATAAAGTCAGTTCCTGATCACAGTTGAATTAAATTAGAAACTAACAACTGAAGGCTTTCTGGGAAATTCTCAAATATTTGGAAAGTAAGCAACACACTTCTAAGTAAACCAGGAATCAAGGAAGGGATCCTAAGTGAAATTAGAAGAATTTGGGTATGGAACAACATAAAAACAGTTAATTAATTAGAGGATACAAGTAACAATGTAATGAAATTTACAGCATTAAATACTTTTATTAGAAAAGAAGAATGGTTTCAAATCAACACCCCATCGTTTAGTTTGAGAGGAGAGAAAGAAGAAATAGGCCATATGAGTTAGAATGATAAGGTTTTATCCTGAAGACATCAAGTTGGTGAGGATGTGTATGAATGAACTACTGGTAAAAACAGAAATTTGCAAACACTTTGGCTGTTTCTCAAAATTTTAAACATATACAAGACAATTTGATCATTCTACTCAAAGAGAAACATAACTGTATATCCATGGAAATACTTGCACAGAAGTATTTACTATGGCTTTACCTATAAATATACTAAAAGGTCATAAATTAGCAAATGGGTAGAGAGATAATGGCATATTCATGTCATGGACTATTACTCAGCCGTGAAAAATCAATGAATTATTTTGATACACACCAGCATCAATAATATCAAAAGAAATATGCTGCATGAGGAGTCATACTAAAGAAAGGGTTCACATTATATGCTTTCAACTATATAAAATTCTTGAAATAGCAAATTCCTCTACAGTGACAGAAAGCAAACTGGTGGTTCAGAGAAGACAGGAAAATAGAGAAAGAAGGAAAGGTTTGCAAAGGCCATATGGAGTTTTGTGGGTGACAGATAGGTCCACTATCATAGTGGTAATGACAGTTTTATGGTTGAATCTATCTGTCTATCTATCTATCTATCTATCTATCTATCTATCTATCTATCTATCTATCTATCTATCTATCTATCTATCTATCATCTATCTCAAAATATATTCAAAATTTGCACAATTAAAGTTGTGCAGTTAATTGTTGCCAGTTGTACCTTACATCTTCACAAAATATCCTAGCACTTAAAATCTTCTTAAAATATTATGATTTTTTACCTGTTTTTCAAAAACTTATATGGGCACTAAGCAGGAAATTGGGACAAATCAAACTTAGTTGAAGTTTTAGTGAGTTTTCAATATTGAGGAGAACATAAAGAAGAAAGTTCTAGGTAATTCTTAGTAATCTACAAAATAGTGATTTTCATAGCAATGTCTTATTTAGATCATTAGACATGTGTATGTATTAGTAGATTATTTTAATTAATGAATGAATTAATTTTTTACATTTTTTTTACAATGTTTGCTTTCTTTTCTCAGATGTAGTCCCCATAGAATTCCCACCACCATTTCACATCACCATAGTCCCTGAGATCTTCTCTCCTTCATTTTGATCCCTTTCCCTCCCCTGTAGAATGTCTCTGATTTGGAGTTGTCTGTTTATTTTTGTTTTGTTATGGTTATTTTCCCCAGAACCCTTAGGATTACTAGATTATTTTTAATCTAAAGTACTGTGTTTCCACAGATGTGCATATGAAAATAACATGGGAAGTTTTCCTCATCTTGCAAAGGCCTACATGAGACTGTGGCTTCGGTGAGTGATGCAGGAAATGGCGTCCTCAGCTGATATCTCCAGGAAGTTGGGTAGACTGGCACTTCACAGAGGTCTCTTGCCACATCCGAGCCTGTAGCTTCAGCCATGGAAAAGTTCTCCAATGCAGTACAAGGCACACATGTGGGCCAGCAGGTGAGTAATCTGGCAGACAGTCCTATGCTGACTCAGAAGACAGAAAACGAAACAATGCATTTGAGTTGCTCTCCTATCCATGCTCTGTTCTGACTTTCCAAGAGTTGAAAGCAAGATGGCGGCTGCCCCATTTCACCTTCCTGCTCAAAATTTCTCCTGTGGACCAGGAAGTGTATTCTAAGACAGACAGTTCCATTTAATTACATCAGCATACACATGTATGTATACATATTACACATGCACACACACATGGATATTTTATGTCTATAGACACATTATACACTACTCATGTGCAGTATATGTCAACATATGTTACACGTTTAATTCCTTCGGAGAAGATGTGCTATGAAGAACAATGAGCATTTCTGAGTACAAGCAAATGCTCATGGTGCTGATTGCTTTACACACATTCCATACTTTCATCCTTAAACGGTTCTATAAATAGATGTGATTGATATTATTTCATAGGTGAGGAAGTTAAGTGACGGATCCAAGATTAGAGGCTAGTAGGTTGTAGCGAAGGGCTTCAAAGCCCAAAACCTGTGTTTTTGACATGTGCTGTCGACCCACAAGGCAATTCTGTAAGAAACAAAGGCGAAAAATATAAGTAGCAACTTACCAGAATATATTTAAATAACCAATTAAAGAAATTTTAAAACATGGCAATGTTAAACAAATTGAAAATCTTCTGAGATAAATAACTGCTCAGATCACATTTTAAAGACTTTAATCTCATCTGTGTAGGACTTTCTTTAATTTGCACTGAGTATACACATTCCTTAAATATATGCCAACAACATGCAAATGTTTACTGACTTCAATTAAAAAAAAGAGGAATTAGAATAGCCATGTGGATCAGAGACAGGCTGGTGGGTGCAAGGGGAGGGCACGTGACAGAGAGAGGAAAAACTGGAGCGAGATGTAGAAAGGGACTGGGTGTGGAACAGAGAGAGGGCCTGAAGCAGAGGGAGATATGCAAATATTCATCGCCTCTGTAATGAAAAATCTCCTTATTAAATTGTGCTTTATCTGGGAACAGTCTTCCTTTTAGGAACATATCCAAGCAGAGATAAAGGCATCTTACTATACTCATTAAACTGTGCATGGTTTGATGCAATCAGACTTGTATAATTTGCATATGGAGCAGTTTAATCTAGCTCATTCTGTCTTGCACCTATTGTTAATCATGCCTCGGCATCCCTCCTTTCCCTCCCCCCGCACTAACCCTTTTATTTAAGCAGATAAATGAATAGACATAAGGACATCAACATCTTTGTGAGTGATCATCAGCCTTGTATACCCAGAACTTCCCTTGGTTTGCTGATTATGTCTTGGTTGGCATTCCATATGTTCTTGATAGTGTCTATCTTTGCTGATTTAGAAAAGGCTGTGCTTAGGCTGATCAAGGTGAGAGGAAGTATTATAAACATGCATCGTGGGCCTAAGTCTTTTGTCATAAATAATGATGAGTGTCCATCATTAGTTATTGGATGGAAACTGCTTTCAACAAATAATCTCTAAGTCAGTTTGCTATGCGTTGTTTGACATATAAGTCGGTTTTTAAGACTATACGTAAACTTTGTAATTACTTCTTGGTGGTAAGTAATATGCAGTTATGAAGATGACTCAGGTGGACATGACTATGTTTGTGTCTAACGAGTGTGAGGACTAGTCAAAGTCTTTGCCTTGACCAGTTGTGTTGCATCCCATTATTGACATCAAGGAGCTAGGGCATAATGTGTGGAAAAATGAGCAGCCTGAGCTCTGACCCACCTCCTTTCAGCTCAGGGTTCACTCCCCAAATCTTGACTCACCCTCAGCGCCACTGAACTTCCCCAGTGGGCACAGGGTAGGAATACAGGAAAGAAGATGGTGGAAACTTTTCTCCAGAGTAGATTGTATTTACTCAGAGGAGGTGAGAATGAGCTAAAGAGATGTGCAAAAGGTTTAGTCATCTCATCCTACCCTGGTCTGAGGTCATGCCGTTGCTTGAAAGAGAACCGTGAGAGACATAGGAAGAGGAATTTCAATGCAAGATGCTGAAGCATTTGAACATGAATCAAGTAACATTAGACATTTTAATGAAATTTGTGGTGGACTTGTTATTCTCCTCCCATTGCTTTCCATGGTGTGACCAGGACACAAACAACAGCATGTTAGGATGAATAGGGACCGAGGCCAGAGAACAAGACACACACAGACAGCGGCTGGCCCATCGCTTCTGGAGTGACAGGGAAGGAGGCCTAAGAGGCGCCCTAAGAATTGGTCTTCCACAGCAACTACATGTGCAGTTGTCCCTGTGGCAGAAGGTACTGATAGGAAGTGGGGGAAGATGTACA
Source organism: Condylura cristata (assembly GCF_000260355.1). Taxonomy (NCBI): domain Eukaryota; kingdom Metazoa; phylum Chordata; class Mammalia; order Eulipotyphla; family Talpidae; genus Condylura; species Condylura cristata. Next base: position 84,568,554 of record NW_004567102.1, on the reverse strand, counting down.
CACTTCAAATTACGTGGGTTTGGGGGCCCTCCCTGGTGGTGCAAGGGGTTAAAGACACAGCAGTAAGAAGCTAAAACCACTTTAGCATGAGATTGATCCCAGACCAGAGGTGACCCACATGGCGCGGCAGACCTCTCCTGACCCGCCTGCTGCTCCTCTCAGCAATGTACTTTGTCGATCTGCCTGTTCTGCTCTCCACAGTGTCTCTGGTGAAGCCTGACACAGCCCTTTCACCTCTGGCCTGTACCCCAGTTCTGTATGCATAAATAAATAAATCTTAAAAAAAAACAAAGACACAACACTGTGAATGAAGCTGTCTGCAGCCACTGCAGCCCGAGTTCAATCCCCAGCCAGGGAGCTAACCCACATGGTGCAGTGGACCTCGCCTGTCTCCCCACTGCTCCCTTCAGCAGTATGTTTCAGTGGATCCACCTGTTCCGCTCCCCACTCTGTCTCTAGTGCATCCTCTTACCCACCCCCCCAACTCCCACACCTCTGGCCTATACCACAGTTCTTACATGCACAAATAATTAAATCTTTAAAAATATTTCATCAGGTTGGATAAATGTGAAGAGAAGCTCATTGGGTTGATTCAGGGGCAAGGGAGTTGTGTGTGGTAAGAGGGGCTGAATGAATCCTGCAGGAAGGCAACCAGCCTGGAGGGAGAAGAGGGACAAAAAGAAAAGGGAAGACAGTTCCAGAGCTTGGGAAGTAGTAAGCTCAGAGGCATCTTTGGTGTCGAGACATGAAACGGAAAGCACCAGAAGGAAAGGAAGGCGACGCAGTGGAAGAGAGAATTCTCCCAGAAAGACATGAAGAAGCTCTTTTTCTTGCCAAGTGAGTGTGCTGCCTCTTCCGTGCATAGCTTGCGGACACACCAGCTTCTTCTTTCTCCTTTCCGCCCGTGTCTTCAGCAGAGCTCGATATAGGCTGTGTGGAAGTTGACGTGCAATGCACTTCGGTGCCCAGTACTGTCCCCACATCGAGGCACAATGATGGACACTGGCAGCACAGCCACGAGAAAGCCCAAGGAGACAGGCAAACTGTTCCTTGCGGGATCTCTGTGTTTGCATGATCTCTGTCCATTTCCCCAAACATTGCCATCACCCCTACATTTGCTGTTCAGACTGGGGAAGCTCTCTCGGCATCAAGGCACCCAGAAGTGTGCTGGTGACGACTTTCTGTCATTAACTGTTCCACTTCCGGTCAGCCTCTGCCATGGGGACAACTGCCCTTATAGTTGCTGTGAAAGACCAATTCTTAGGGCGCCTTTTGGGCCTCCTTCCCTGTCCCCTCTCACCCCAGAAGTGGCGGGCCCAGCCGCTGTTTGTGTGTGTCAGGTTTCCTCGGCCCACACTCATCCTCCCAGAGCCATTCACCTCTCCATCCTGGTCACACCAGGGAAGGCAGAGGGAGGAGATGTCACAGGGGTGCGGGTGGGGGGCAGCCGGGCTTTGGAATCCACTGCCTAGAAGCGGAACTTTCTTGGTTTCTGCCTGGTTTGTAGCACCCAGGTTATGTGGCTTCCTTGATTCCATGCACCCCAGAAATCCTTGAAGCAAAGAGCCCTTGGCCAGCACAGTCAGACTACTATCCCTTGGGTTCTCAAGTCCGGGTCATCATTTGCTCTCTCACCACCTAGAAGCATCCAGTTTTGTTTTTACTACATGGTTTAGTGATAATATCCGCTCCTTTCTCTACAGTAAATATAAATACAAATCCTGTGTGTCTGTTGACTTCCGCTTGCATCCTCAGGGACTTTCAGTCATTCTTGGACAGTGCTCCCACTGGTCTGAACCCCTTCCGCCCTGATTTCCCTTGAAGATGTTCTAGACTCATCCAAGCCTTATTTATTCACCAGTATTTGCAACATGACGGGGTAAAGTGCAGAATACACTTGGAACGTGTGTTTCCAAAGTGAGCCCTTCAAGGGTGTTTTTGGACTCTAACCTCCTCCTGGGCCACAGAGGGGTCCAGCAGGTGTCTGCCACTTCTAGTATATTGCAGAGAATTGTATGCACATTTTAATGTTTCTAAAATGGGACTCTGTAACTGCCACCGGATTCCAGAGTCCCAAAATAACGAGGACCAAAACTCCAAGCATGCAAGCTTGTCTTGTCTCTCCAATTAGTGACACTTCCATGAGTTAGGAAACTATCCTAATTCCGCCTGGTGCCCAGGTGACCTGCCCCAGCAGTGCTGAGGTATGGTAGATTTCCAACATGTTCCTGCCGATTACTGAGACACTCTGAGAAATGAAAAAAAAAAAAAAACACATTTACTTCAAAATGTAGGTCAAGAGTCTCCTGCCAATCATATGTTTTTCTAAAACTCAAATGCAGCCACTATGTGTGTTGTTCAAAATCATGTTCTGCAGAACTGCATCACCTGAGAAAAACCCTCGCAGCGAGACATGAGACTCATTTTTAACTTGATTGTGATTTTGGTCTCAAAGCTGTGCTGCTCAGTGGCCGCCGACCCTCTTTCTGGGTGTCCGACTTTTGCCCCACGTTTTCCATGGTCTACCAGGCTGTAGCAGGTATGAGTCTTTTAATTTCATCATCGCCTCAATAGGTAAGTAGGCCTGCACCCTCCCTGCTCCCAAGCTGTGAAGAATACAAAATGTCTTTTCTCATTCATAATGATCGCTATCAGACCTCTGGCAGAACTGATTGAAAAACTGAGTCTTTCTGGCCAGACTAGGAATCTGGAAATTAGCTTTTTATAGTTTCCAGAAGCCTTGGAATGAAAGAAGATGTTAGGAGAGCAAGTGGCAACCAGGTCAGAATCAATATTTATTGGCTTATTAAAGGAAGGGGGATGTCGGGAACAAGTGTCTCTCCCGTGTGTGGGCTGGGGAATATGAGCCTGTATGTGCCAGCTGCTGCCCGCCTGTGCGTACCAACTGTTAGGGTCAAGCGTTCTCATTTCTCTTCTATTTACCATCTTTGAAGTTTCTCATTGAGCAAGCCACGGGGCAAGCCTGTTAGCCATTCAGGTGTTAATGCGGCAATTATTACACCAGCAATGATTCTGTTTTTGTTTCATCTCTTCCTTGTCCTAGCCCTTCCCTGCATGCTTGTCTTTTTTCTCTCTTGGCATTTAATCTCTGTGGGGGACATTCAAGTAGGATTTTAATCTTCAAAGGCAGTTCGCCTCTGTGGTGCAGAAGTCAGGGCTGTGTTCTTGAACCCGCCTCTAGCTCTATTAAGGCGCAGAGAAGCATAGACACTGAGGACTCTAATGGAAGTGATTTCCCATGGAATGTGGGGGCGCAGCAGAGGGCCTTCTGCTTTTCTTTCCGTCGTCAGTGCCAATCCTCTCTGTTACTGCTGATACCAGACATTTCTCCTGTGAGGTTTCTTTTGGAGGTCTCTCTCTCCAGAGGAGAGATCACTTGCTGAACCTTATGGAAACTCAGCACTCCTGGCTAATTTGTGCCATTCAGACATTCAAGATCACTTTTACTGAGAACCTAGTCTGCACCTGGCACTGTGACGTGTTTCCTCGAGGTCACTGCTTGTCATTGTCTCAAAAACCTTGAGGAGCAGGCTCCTTCATGTCAGTTATGTCAGCTTCACAGGTGGCTCAAAAGATTGACTGACGGTTATGTATCTGACAAGCAACATGACTCAAATTCAAAGTCACTTTTAACCTGGCTTCAAATCTCGCTCATTCCATCATGCAACATAAAATAAAGACACAATCACTATACATAAAGTACTTGGATAAGAAAATAGAAGTCCCTTCACACATCTACCTGCTCCCGAATTTGTACTGGGGCAAATCACCATGAACTATAAGACCTGAAACTAACACCTGTGTATTGTTAGGGAACAGGCGTGGGAGAGGCACAGACATTCACTGATACTAAGTGAAGCTTCTGTGCCAGTTGGTTTGCTACTGATGTAACAGTCAACACATCAAAGACTCCAACACATCAAAGACTCCAAGCTTACATTCTAGTGAAGAAAAGTATCAAAAGTATATCTGCATAAAATAGATTAAACCAGATGAATAGCCACGTCATCGAAAGCATCAATCATAGATGAGTACAGGAACAAGGGGGATAGGTGGGTTTTAATTACAAATTTGAAGTAGCAGACTGTGTAACCTCACAGAGCAGGTGGTAGTAGAGAAATTGCAAGAAGGACATGTCAGAGTAGGTCATGGATAAACAATTCCAGGCAAAGGGGACTCCCAGTGCAAGGCCTGGAGCCAGGGGTGTCCAAGTCACTGGAGGCCAGTGAGGTGGACAGTTGTTGCTGAGGGACAAAGATGAGATAATAGAAGATGCATGAGCGAATTAATGGTGAATGGGTGTATTACCAAGCTGTTTGAAGCCAAAAATGGGAGTGGAGATGGGAGATCACCGGAGGCTTTTAAACAGGGGAATGATCTGCTCTGAGTTACCTTATAATAAAATCAGGAAGGTTGCTGTTTTGTTTATAGTCTTTAGAAAGGAAAGATGGAAACAGAAAAAAAACTTTAGGAAAGCAATTTCTGTAACTCAGTTAAGATAAGATATTCATAGGTCAGGGTAGTGGTGAAGGTAACAGGAGTAATTTTACTCTTGTTAGATGTTGAATTTTTTATATATGAAATTTGTTGACTGATGGCATGTAGGAAATGAGAGAAAGAGAGTCCAGATAGTTATATAGTTTTTGACCAGAGCATCTGGAAGGAGGTTAGTAAGAGAAGGAACTCAATATTCAATCTGCCAAACCTGTGGTAGTTGCCAATGTTGATAGGTAGATAATTATCTGAATCTGAAGTTATAGAAATATATTGTAGTTGGTTATTAAAAAAAAGAAAAACAATTGGATTTCATTAGCATATATAATATTTAAAGCAAAAATAAACATATGAATGATGAATTCAAGAACTAAGAAGTTAGAGAGTACATTGCAAACATCTTTAAAAGTAACAAAGTAGTGGGATATTAGTATAACCAAGATAATCTGGTGTTGAGGAAATTAAGTGGGGAAATCATTTCAGGGGGAAAGAGGAGGAGGTTCTGAAGAATCTTCTAAGACAAAAACTGATATTTAAGGATTGGATTTAGCAATATAGAAGGGACATCAGAAATGGAGTAGAGGACAGTGGTAAAGAGGAAAGTTACCCACTGTGATTTTAGAAGAAAATGAGAGATGAAGAATTGGAAATAGTCACACAGATCCCTTTTAAGCAGTTTTTCTGTAGGGGAAAGCAAGGCAATGGAAATTAGAGCAAAAAGTGTTTTTTTTTTGGGGGGGGTTGTGTGGTAGAAATAATGAAATATTTATGTGTCAAAAACAAGAAGAGTGAAAAAACTAGACAAACTTAGTGAAACTTGGGAGGATTATTTGAGAAATGCCTTTACATAGCTGCTAGTTGAACTGTAGTAGAAAAATTGAGGGCTCTATCTTAGCTCAGAGTGCAAGGAAAGGAGGCAGAGTGGGTGAGCACCACTGCTCTAGGGAGGTGGACATGATGGACATGAGTGTTGTTGAAGTAGCAGGTAGTGGTTTTGTTTTTATTGGTGCGGGAGCAAAATGATCAGATAAGGGCAAAGGTGAAGGGGGAAATTTAGAAGTTTGCAGAGTTATAAAATAATTGTCTAGAAGAGTAGAAAGTCAGTGGGCTAGGGACATATAGAATGACTTTTGGGTAGTAGGTGGGGCCTACTTGAGATTAGTGGTCCTGAATGTTAAGGGAAGACAGACAGCAAATTAAAAGTTAATGTGTAAAAGTCATGTGATCATTTTACTCTGCCCCAAACAAAGTCTATTACTAAAAGTTGCGTTAACTGGGATAGGAGTGAATGAAATTAAGATTTGTCCCAAATTATCTCTAGCACAGGCACTACATGTATATTTATTAGCACCCATTATTCAAATTTTGAGAAAATAAAAATCTTCATCATCAAGTCTTAGCTCCTTCTTCTCTATGGTTGTTGTTCTACTCAGTCAAGCATCTGACTCCAATAGCCCCTTACCTTTCTGGTCACTGATCCCCTTGCACTCCATATCTGTTTAGAAATATTCCCCAAACTCCTGTGGGCTTTAGTGGTCAACCACAGTCTTTAAGATGTGCTGTTATCAGCGCCATAGAATGCATTTTATAAGCTTCACGGGATATTAAAATTGGAGGACCCTGAACAATTGTCTTGCCTCATCTTGTTAGTAAGACAACAGAGCCCAGAAAAGAAAAGTGATTTGCATAAAGCCATCCAATTTGGGAGAAACAGAGCTGGTATCCAGATTTGAAACTGCTGCCCACTGCTCCTTCTGGCACATCACTCAGCTGGCTCTTTGGACTCTGGACAACTGAACAACTTCTCGCAACTGTGAAGTGAGAAATGGCTCTTGTGATGAATTTTGTAATGTTACTTCATGCCAAACAAATAAGCCATACTGATATGAAATTAATTTCATTTGCTTGCCAATGCTCTAATAATGAGTGATTTAAATAATGGCACCTATAAAGAACTAGCCGAGGTATCAGATTTTAGGGCTTTATCACTAATCAGGACGATAGTGAGAATGTTCACACTGACAATTACAATTAGCTCCATTCTCATAAATTTACCCCTTATGCTAAAATGAAGAAGTGTACTTCTAATATGTCCAATGCCCACTGGTGTCAGACTCACAATGTGAACTCTAGACCTTCCATTATTATTAACTAATAGTTGTTAAACAATTACTGCTCAATGTGAAATAAGGAGAGCAGCTTACTATCGATGATGTAATAGTTTTAGTCCCCCAATGATAATGGGACAATTACATAGGAGATAACATTAGGAAGATACAGCATTAGGAGACAAGTCAACTTGGTCTGCCATAATGACGTAGTTTGTCATCACTGAGAAGGCATTTATTTACATTTTCTGTGTTGTGCACTTTTGTCCAATCCATAATGCAGTTTTTTACTTGTTTCAAAAAGTGAGATTTGTGTGGGCTAAAGCTTGAAAGAATAGAGCAGTGGGTTGTTCCCTATATGTGATGTCCAATTAGCTGATGGTACTTGACTTATACTAATGACCACTCTGAAGAGAACCTTGAGTGGGTCATCCTAGATACAAAGTTTCCAGGGAAGTGCAGCTTGAAAGTTTAAACAGAGTGAATAAGCATGATTTTATTGATCAGTGTAGACATTTGAAACCACAATTGTGACTTGTTCCCAAATAAGTCTGGTCGTGGAATCAAAACTTGGGGCAGGATCACTCACAATGCTCTGCAGCTATAAGGGTGCAATATGCCACGGGGTCTTTATCAAAGCAAAATTCTACTTTCAGGTCATTGTAAGCCTATATTTTATACAGTTTGCAATCTCTATAGATGTGTGGATATTTGTGTATGTGTGTGTGTGTGCGTGCCCATGTATACATGGGTGTTGGCTGGTTTGGTGAGGAGGGACTGGGATTGGAGAAATGGTAACTATTTGTATTGCAATATTATGTGAATGAATGCAACCTCCTTCTCGTGGAACAGAAGTTGGAAATACTTGTTCTTCTACCCCATACCTCTGTGAGAGTTTTATCAGTAAAGATCTCTGAAGGTGCTGGAAGGTGTGTTGGAGGGATTTAGTAAGGTCCTAGGAGCTCCTTGTTCTTCTGCCCTGCCTCATACTATATGACTAAGAGAACAGTGATTTCATTATCCATACTTGTTGCTCAAGTATTCTTATATCTAAATCTATTCTCTGAACCACACCATCTTTTCCATCTCTGCAAGATCTTTATCACAGGATCATTCTATGTTCACAGTGGATTCTCAGAAAATAGTTGGATGCAGTGATGACACTAGCTACAAATCAGTAAGTGATCAGGTGCTTGTTAAAATTTACCTAACTCATGCTGACATGATAAGCTCACTAATAAATCAGAGTTGCTAAAGTAACTCATATTGAGAGTAATTGTCATGTCGGTCTGAACTTATTCCAAGTAGACACTCGGCAGGACTTGCTGGGGAGCAGGCATGTTCTTCTGGGTCACGTGGAATGATCCAACATATTCTATACCCAGTTGCAGTGCCTTCCAAAAATTTTGCTTCATTTTAATAGGAGGACTTGGCAAGGAAGAGCTGTCTTTAAGTGGATGGTCATCTCTTGATAAGGAATCATAAATAAGAACAACAAACAAGGCTAATTGGGGTTGAGGAGATAACTTTATGCTCTTATAGATGAAGGGACTCAACTTTCAGTTTGTTCAGTGAGTCATAAGAGATCTGTTCCGAGGACTGAATCTTGTTCTGCTGTGACTGAAATGGCAGGTGGGCTCTTTCCCTGGTGAGGAATAGCGCCACATGACCATGGTATATTAGAGAAATGGCTTCACCAAAAAGGAAATTGAAAGAGCTCTTCTTTGATAGCTCTGAGACTAACTGGTGTATAAATTTGAATATAAAGCCATCAATTAATCAGTGATTAATTCAAAAGATTTTTTTGTCCAGACACTGCTCTAGGTGTCAGGGATGCCAAGATGCTCACAATGGGTGGGAGAGTCGCACGCATGCAGTGTTTTAATGCCGTGAAAGGTATAAAGGGAAAGCTGTGCAAATGAGGCAAGAGCCACATCTCACTTGCGGGTCTATAGACACACACAGGACATGGTGTGTGTGCTTTCAGAAATCACAGTCCTGTTTTAGCAAAGACAACTTATCTTACTGCTTTAAGGCAGTAAACAGCCATGGAGCCGATGTAGCAGTAATTGCAGTGTTTAGTCAGTTTAAAAAAAAAAAAAAAGGCTACTCCATTGGGGTGATGACAGATGTCATTCCCACAGGAAGGACTTCAGTCTGTTCATGAAATCTGTCTTTCTGACAGAGGACATCGCCAGAATCAGGAGCATCTCAAGCAGTTATATTGCACATTTCTAGAACGGGGAAATGAAAGATGCATTTTGGGCCCATTGTTTATAATTTCCACAAGGAACCTCCCTGAAATGCTGTTCTAGGCAACTTTACAATCTTTCTAGTGTTGAGATACTTCTGACCCCTCCCATGGGAACTTGGGGACACCTCTGCAGCCCTCTGATGTGGTCTTAGTGGTGTTATGGCAATGAGGACCCTTCAGCCTTCCCATGTTTGTTCAAGGGTCAATGCTTCTCACTAAGCAGTGACCCCCATCTGGTTACCTTAGGACTCAGATCACCTTGCAGGTCACTATGGACCACGTGGGATGTCAGGAAGGGAGCAGACATTCGGGTCAGCTAGAGCCTCGTCACATCCTGCCAGGTAGTGGAAGGGATCCGGTCAGTGGCCTCTGGCCCCTTTCCTCCCTGGGGCATCTCTGCCCAGCCCCTTCCGCTGCCTCCACCACTGTCTCCTTATAATAGCACGCATACAGCCGCATAAAGCACCCCTCCCCCAACTCTAATACAATGAATGCTGCTGTCAGTACAGATAAGAGCACCCGCTGCAGAGAATGGCAATATTTTCAGTCCTGGCAAACACGATCACAAGTTCAGTTTATTAATATTGCAACAGTTGCACTAAATGAGATCACTTGGCTAACAAAACATTTATCAACAAAACGCTGCCACCTACTGAAGTTTTGCAAACAGCCTAGATGATTGGATAAGATCACAAATTCACTCTGTCACAAGCTTATGGTCTTTTCTGAAATCGTTCTGAAAAAAAGAATGATAACCAATAAAACCAGACAAGACATCTCTTTCATGAGTCTGTTTAGAAGGTGTCAGGGTAAATCCCACAGAGCAGCATCCAAATGGGAGGTGGTGTTGGGGGCCTTTGAGGGTTAGTCTATTATGGAATTTTCTAGCAGGGGTGGGATACTCGCAAACAGCTGCCAGAGAGGGCTGTGTTTGTTAGGAACACACTCTTCACAAAGTGATTTGCAACACGGATGTTTAATCTTCACTGAAGACACACAAAATCACTTGTTTTAATTCCCTAGAAAATAAACATATTTGGTACTAAACATCTCAATGAAAGTCGTGATGATGATAATAGCTATTTTTCATGTGAATATGTCACTCTAGAAATAACACTTTATTCAAAGGCTCCTTGAACTGTGGAAACCACTTAAGAAAGGGATAATTAGGTTGCATTATGTTTATAAAGTTCAGACGAGTGAGTGGGGTGAGAACTAATTTGTAATGCGAAGGGAGAGTCAAGAAAAAGAAGTGATTTTTGTGTGATTTGTGTCTTCCAAAGTTAATAGTCACTCATGTCTGAAAAATCTGAGGACAAACTGCTGAAATGTTGGAGATCCTTTCTTACTACCCCTACATCAATTCTGTAAGAAAACTTGCAGGCATGCATGGCTGTAGAGCTGTTGTGTATTCCTCAACTACTCTGCACATGTGTAAAGATGTCAACCCCACTCCCTGCCCCTGGGCCCTGTAGCATCGCCATCCCCAGGGCAGAGTCCTGGCCCCTTGCTTTGGGATAGTGGCCTGAATATCTCAGTACCCACGAAATGAGGCATCAAAGCGGTTCACAGCGAATTAAATCCATCTAGTGAGCCACAGACTACAGACAATAAATTTTCTACCAGAGTCTTTGCATTCAGGAGCTTTCAAGTACTGAATTTCCTGGAAGTTGTTGCACTACACTGACAGTTTTGGGTCTGAGATTACTGGTTGGAAGATTTTTACTGGGAGAATGCAGCCTTCCCCTCCATCTCTGGGAACGTAGGGGAGGGGAGGAACCACACTCTGTGCCCACCCAGGAAGAGCAGGGAGGTGCTCCCAGCCAGGGCTTCTCCTGGAGCTCACAGCTCTGCTCTGCTACTTTTATGAACTCAAATCATAAAAGGATTTTGAAAAAAAAGGAGATGGTGGAGAGGAACGCAGACCCAATGTTGGGCTTGGAGCCAAATGGGGGTATAATTATCACAAAGAAACTATTAATGGAGCGCCTAGTGAATCATAAACACTGATCGAGGCACTTCACCTTTGTTAGTTCCAGTCCTCATAATAATTCCATCAAGGTAGTAGCCATTACACCTATTTTATAGACAAAGGAAACTGAGGCCCAGAGACTTCAAATGACTGGTCAAGTTCATCCAGAGGGAAGTTGATGAAAGGAAGCGAGATTTAATACATGTCTGGGCTTGAAAGATCCTGCTCTTTGAGGAACATCAGTTTGCACATAATTGACATCTTTCCCTCTGGGTTTGTGCAGAGGGTTAAATGGAGCAAGGGGACTAGAGGAAGTTCCTCTCTCTCTTCTACCCAGGGAAGTTTCACACTCTTGTGCATGGGAGGAGAGGACTCATGGTGTGCTAGTAAATGAGATCATGGGTAGGAAGCCCTTGGACCTCCTTAGAAGTAAGTGACTATAAAAATCCAAGCCATGTGTATTACTCTTGAGGTGATGTGATTTCAAATGGACAGAGAGCACAGTTTGTCTTCTGTTCAAATTGGCATCCCTTCATGACGTTCTGGGAATTAGTTCAGAACTGACTACAGGAAGCATAAATCACCTTTGCTACCCAGGACTATTTCCTAGCAGGCTGATATTTTCCCAGGAGGTCTTTCTCTATAGTAGATCAAAGTTTGTCTCCATTTCATGTGATCTCATTTCATTTTCTTCTTCAGTAGAAACCAGCCAATGTCCATCATTTTGGACAAAGCAGGATCCTGGCCCATGTATTTAGATTCCAGGTGGTCCTACAGAGGCTTTGCTTTTTCCATTGATGCCTCCATAGCTCCTATTGTTACCATGGGAATAACTCCTGCTCTCATTGAAAGGAAAAGCACATTCTGAATATGTAACAATAACCTGCATTCAGCTCTCTGATTATAAATATCAAGTGTTATAAAAGCCCATCAGTGTAGTGATCAAAGGCATGAGGGACTCACTGCAGAAGCAGCAGGTGACCCAGAACAATCGGAATAAAAGGATTTGCTGAGTAGACATGGGGTCCCGGGAAATTCACATTAAAGATTGTTTCTGATCTATTTCTGTTGTGCCTTGTAAAAGGATTTAACTAGGGAAGGAGCTAACTAGGCAGTTGATTTTGCATGGAATGCCACCAGATCATTAAAAATAGGTTTACGATGTACTGACCGGTAATTATAACTATGTCCATCACTGATAAAGTCAATTAATGTTTGTTATAAGAATTACTTTCTCCGGCCCTCCCTGGTGGCGCAACGGGTAAGGACGCAGCACTGCAGGGTAGCTGCAGCTGCTTCAGTGCAGGTTCGAGCCCCGGCTCCAGGGGTGACCCACATGGCACGGCAGAGCTCTCCTGGCATGCCCACTGCTCC
>NW_004567102.1:84521875-84555894 GCF_000260355.1 Condylura cristata | reverse complement strand
AAAAAAAAAAAAAAAGAATTACTTTCTCCTCAGGAAAAAATACTGAGTTCCTATGGACGCCATAATTGGGAGGCATCACTCTCAGAGTCTGGGAGCAATGGGGTGGAGGAAGGAAGTCTAGGAAGAGCCGCCACCCCCATAGACAAAGAAAGCTTGTATTTGGTCAACACGCTCTTTTTCCCTTCTGAGCGGAAATACTTGTGGGCTCCGACCCACCAGCCACCCAGGATGAATGTGCTCATCACGTTCCCCACCAGCCAAGTCTGGGGACATGCGGAACATGGCGATACTCTCATCTTCCAAGGTCACTGATTAATTATATTTCTTAGAAATAAATGGGTTGCTCACAAAAACTCTTTCCCAGAGTAAAAAGTCAAGAAAGATGCTTCCCTCACCCCCCACGTGAACCCCTACCCAAAGTCAGTGGCCAGTATTAAGGCCACTTCATCAAATCGACTCGGAACTGGGGGAGAAGCACATTCTGGTGAAATGTAAAGTTAAATATATGGATATGAGTTAACTGAATAACGGCACATACTGACAAGTGCTGTTGTTTGTGCATGGGAAAAGGGAGACTTTTAATTACTATTTAGAAATGTATAGCTTACTACTTAGTCACATTATTAATAACATAGGTACCAGTATAAATACATTATTAATAAAATATGTATCAATAAATATACATATATATGTAATTGTATATATAATATTGTCATCACATTGCTAGATAACACCAGCTCTTACAAGATGAACATTTTTTTTTTTAAGATTTATTTACTTTTGCATACAGAACTGGGGTACAGGCCAGAGGTGTAGGGGTGGTTAGAAGATTCACCAGACACAGAGTGGGGAGCAGAAAAGGCAGATTGACGAAGTACACAGTTGAGAGGAGCAGCGGGCGGGTCAGGAGAGGTCTGCTGCGCCCTGTGGGTCACCTCCCAGGCGGGGATCGAACTCATGCTGCAGTGGCTTTAGCTTCTTAGAGCTGTGCTTTGACCTGCTGCGCCCCCAGGGAGGGCCCAAGAGAAACACTCATGCTTGAACCTCTAAATCTGTTGCCCTCGAAAAATTCCATTTTCCCTCTGAGGAGAAATCAATCAAAACTATTTCTGGATTAGTGAACAAACCCACCAGGCTACCTGCAGGCTCTCCCTCAGCTCTTTCAGATGCTCTCTGGGGTTTCCTGCTCTGGACTGCAGGAGCCTTCAGGTGCCTGGGGAGCTCCACCCCTGAGAGCAGGAGCTGGGAGGGACCAAATGTCCCTGCTTTTGTCTGTCTCCAGAAACCACCCTGCTCCCTTCCAGAGCAGCTGCCCTCGGTCAGGAATCCGCAACTGTGCGGCCTTTTCCTTTCTCCTGCTGTCCTTAAATGTCCACGCTGTCTCATTGCCCCTTCCTTGTTTTTCAGCTCAGTTGTTATTTGTGTAATTCATTCCGTCTATTAAATTCTCTACTTGACACCCTGGAGTGCTTTCTGGTTCACTGGTTAGACTCTGACTAACACAGTGTCATACTGGTTAATAGTCTGTTTATATACGTCTGACATCTTAGTGTCCACGAAGTCACTACGATCTGACCTTTTACCTCAGGGGATTCTGCAGTTGTGAGTTTTGTTTTTGCCATTCTGTTATTCTTCTTTATTCCATTAGAGCGTCTCCTGATTTTTACTAAAGGGACATGTGTGTTTCAGGAAGGAGAACTATCCAGAGGTGTTCTTATTTTAAATATCATGACATCAAAATAGTGCCAGTTTTTGAACTTTAAGTCATAAGACTCTGGATTCCACTCTTCCAGGGGAAGGTCATGGTCCCCTCCTTCTCTCTCTTTTTTCCCTTTCTTTGACATATCTTTCCCCAGTGAGTGCAAAGGGTGCACTCACTTCAGAGCAAATTTGCTTCTGCTCCTGGCAACAGAAAACGACAAACACTTGCTCCAGCTCCAGCTGTGAATATTCAGAGGAGAGCAGACCTCAGGGGTGTACTTTCTGCCTGGATGCTGAGAGGTTTCCCAAAGATCTTTCCAAAGAGGTAGATGGTGAAACCCTTTGAATGAGCCCCCGTGATGGAGTCAAAGTCCTTTCAGTCAGACGACGGGCTGTGCAAGGGTGCAAGGCATTTTTGTGCTTGGAGAGCAGATGCAACCATGGTCTACAAGCAGCTTTGGTGACTGGTGTATGCTGATTTGGAAAAAAAAAAAAAAATCCCTAAAATATGAATGTTGTCTATCGGCCTCTCTTGTAATTTAGAAAAGACACAAACAAACATATGCAAAACCCTAGAACTTGTATCTGATTCCTTTTGCCTTTTTATGTCAGTACCAGGGAGAGTGTCATGCTTTGGGGGAGGGTTGGGTTTCCAGTAGTGTATCCTTACGCCAAGACTCTTTGGACACGTCCTTTTGCTTCGTTTTCGGTGACCCTAAAGACTGGCTTGGTTGCAGGGCCTGCCTCGGGCCATCTTGTGAAGCTGGGGTGAGCAGACTGTGCTTTTAGGGTTCCATCATGACGATGGGCCTGCACTGTGTAACTGGAGTGATTTGAATTGAAAGGCAGATCTCCCTATCACTACCTCTGTGATTGTGGATAAGTTGTTACTTCTCAAGTTTCATTTTCTTCTGAAAAATGAAAACGACAATTCCATCATAATGTTGGTGAAATAATCAGATGATATGTCAGAAAGGTTCACTATTGTTGCCAGCACATAATTATTATTCACCCACAGATGAGTTGAAGGTACAGTAACAGCCCGACCCAGGGCCAGTGTGGAACCACCCCTTCCTGCTCACGCTTGCTGATGCAGAAGGTGCTTTTCCCTTTTGCTTCTCTAGGCCAAAGCCACTTGCCGTATTTTGATTTAGATGCTTAGTCCCGGCCCTGATAATCTCAGTTTCCCTGGGACTTGGGGTACACACCAAGGACCATGATACAAACTGTTAGTGCGAAACAAGCTACGAATAGACACGTTCTAAAGACATTTCTGTCTCTCCAGGAAGGGTTCTTGGTGGGAGACATGCTTTCTGGACTTAATATTTCTGCCCCACGTATCAGTACTGAGTTGCGCCATTCTTTCTTTAACTCCTCTGCCAGTTTCAGGGCACATGTGCTATTTATTCTACTTATTATCTCTTAAAGTATTTAATTAAGCATTCATAGTAGCTGGAAGGTCACGGGGAACTTAATGACGATGTGTAGAAGTTAGCACAGCTGGTCATTAACTGCCAGGAAATACCTGATTAGGAGAAGGTTATTTCCACTCGCCTGCTAGAACTGTCCCTTCCCTTGATTTTCTCTGTTGCTCAGTCTTGAGTCCCATGGGCTGCATCTGAGGGCTTGGGGTTTACCACATAGTTCATTTTGTGACATTTAGTGCTGGGGAAACAATAAATAGGAATATGGCCCTTAATCCCTGACACCTCATTAAGTCTGCACGAGCACAGGGGGGACATTTCAGCAGATGCTGTAGCTCAGGGATCCAGGGCTGGGTGTCAGAATGGGGAGTGATCTTGAGATAAAACCACTTCTTTGCTCTTGGCAGTGGTCCCCGGCCATGGCCTTATATGTGGGGGAGGTGGGAGAGACTACTTTTCGGTTTGATTTTCTTTTGCTTTTATTGCCTGGTTTCTTTGAAACAGAATATTTTCCATAATAGTGCTTTCTCCTTTCTTCTTACCTGTTTCTTTTTTCTTTACCTGCTTTTAAGATCCCAAGTCTAACTATTATCTCTTGCTATCATTTCAGTTTTTCTCTGTACCTTTAATTGGCCCAAGCAGTGCCTTCACTGAACAGTTGTCTGAGCCCTTCCTGACCTGGAGAGCCAGGGTCCAGCTTAATTGAGGGTCTTTCATTTTGAATTGTTGGGCACTCACAGTCCTACCTTGTCTACTTCCCTAATGCCCTTCCATTAGAAAGCTCCATGTCCTTCATACAAGGGAAGGTGCACTTTGCTGTGACTTTGGTCATCTTGCAATCCCACTAATAGCCTTTTACTGGAGGGAGACTATCTACAGCAGCATCTAAAAGTGCCTCCCCAGAAAGAAGCAAATAGGGAAGCTAAGAGAAGGCTAAACGTTTTGGTCTCCCACTATAATTGCAGTTAAGTAAAGAAATTGATTTTCTGCAGAAGCAGTGGTTTTTCTACCTTCAACCATGTTCCTACCCACGATCCAGTAACTGCAACCGACATTGAAAATAAGGGCAAAGTCAGGCGCCTCGGTATTTTATGATGCCCGGCAATCTAGAGATGCAGAAAGCTTCACAGTCAACATTATTAATAAAATCTAGCATTTACACTTTTCTTTAAAAAGTTTCAGGCCAGAATCATGTAATATCTAAAGGTACTTGTCACAGATCTATTCTACACAGCAAGGTTGATGTTGTTATGCTAAAGTGAATTTTCATCTCAAAAAAAAAAAAAAAAGATAGTTTTCTTTGATGTCATCATATGCTTGGAGCCCTGGCCTTCTGTGGAGGGTAGGAAACTACCCATGGAAGATAAACTGATTTATTTCCTATAAACGTTTGTCTTTGGGGTTAATTTAATTTCTCTAGGGCAAATCTATAGGCTTTGGGGGGTTTCTGTCTGTTTCTTGGCCAGGATGCTGTCTGGGCATATGAAGACCTGGTCTCCTCATACAACAGTACTTTCCTCTGACTCTCACTGGTCAGCTGAGAGTGACCGGCTCTATTTCTGGACCTGCTACAGTGTAGCATTCACATTTCTATCCCCACTAGGTGTCACAAACGCTTTCTCAGCCTGACCCACACCCTTGGCCTTGGCTTCGGATGATTCTCTTCTGAATCACAGCATGTCTGCCACCTCGTTCCTGGATGAGTGACCTCCCTGCAGCCCCACCTAGCAGACTTCACCTGTCAGGTTGCTACACCTCAGTTCCACACCCTTCCTTCTCTCCTACTCGCAACTCTCAGGAATTCCATGGAAGTTGGCTGAAGAGTTAGAGAAGAGATGATGGCAAGGATGTGGGACTGACACACTAAGTTCAGAACAAGTTTTGCAACCAGAAACCTTCCCACAATGACATAAATGTCTCAGGATGCACAGCTGCATTACTGGAAGGAGGGTCTCACTTAGAGTTCATAGATTGCATCCTAGTTCCCAGAAATGGGACTGTCCGGATCTGTATTACCCATGCAACCAAAACAAGAAAAGTCTTTGTCAAGAGAAATAGATCCTTCCATGCTACGTGGGAACCAGGGCCATACATATCCGTTGCAAGGCGCTTCTTCTTTTCATCATTTTTCCCTATTGTGTGTTTGTTGCCATATTGGATATGACACTTACATAGGACACTTACTATTTTGACAATCCACCATCCCAAACCCAATCCCATGCCCCCAGGGTCGTGACTGGAGGCAGAAACTCAATCCTGATCGCCAATCTCTTTCACAGTCAGTCCTTTCTCTTATCCACTTTTTCTAGGTTAGAAAAACTCCTCACCTCTTTCCAAATCAGGCACAAGCTTCCCTTGTCTGGGCTCTACCATCCAAGTGGGTGAGACATTCTCTTGCATACACAAGATGTACAAAAGATTTTGGAATCTAGAATCCATTTATTTCTTAACAAATCTTAATTCCCAAGACAATAAAACTCACATTATACTTAAAAGAAAAAATTGAAACCAGAACCTAATATGGCTGCCTTGTTCCAGTCACCTGTCTCTATAATCTACTCATTTCCAGGAAACACAGCAGTAAATTCTTGGGAAATATCTAAGGGGAGTGAAGGATGCAGTGGATTATTTATATCTGAATGTCAAAAAATGAAGCTTTAAAACATTTACAAGAAAATAAAAACAGAATATTGCTACAATTGAGTTAGGAAAAGATTTCTTAAATAAGACCCCCCCAAATCATACCAGAAGCAA
This sequence comes from Condylura cristata, assembly GCF_000260355.1. Taxonomy (NCBI): domain Eukaryota; kingdom Metazoa; phylum Chordata; class Mammalia; order Eulipotyphla; family Talpidae; genus Condylura; species Condylura cristata. The sequence continues at coordinate 84,550,015 of NW_004567102.1, read as the reverse complement.
AGCCTTAAAATTGTGAGAAAAAAAAAAAAGGGCCCTCCCTGGTGGCGTAGCTGTGCCTGCTAGCCACAGCCCTTCAGTGCAAGTTCTATCCCCGCCTCAGAGGTGACCCATGTGGCATGGCAGACCTCTCCTGACCTGCCCACTGCTCCCCTCAGCATTGTACTTCATCGATCTGCCTGTTCTGCTCCCCACTCTGTCTCTGGGGATCCATGCACCTTGCACCTCTGTACCCCATTTTTGTATGCACAAATAAATAAAACTCTTTAAAAAATACTGTAAATAAAAGTTTGAGGTAGGAGGTGGGGCATTAGCAAGACTACGCTTTGAGATATGTATCAGTTCACTGACTCATTGTGGCTTTCCAGGCAAGTGATGACTCCTTCTCCTGCCAAGCCCAAGGTGCATGCTTGTGGGGGAGGAGTTAAGGTGTCTGCTTGGCAACCAGTGTTTCCTCCAGAGTTTGATGGAAACACAAGGAATGAGGGTTTACTTTATGTTGAGAAGTTAAAAGATTTTTAAAAGTTATGGTGAGAAGAGGGAGAAATAGCTGCTTTGGCAACCAATGGCCGTTCTCAGCATGAAGAAAGCCTAAGGGCACCCCAAGTCTGGGGATTGGAGTCTTCTGCCCTTCTTTAGCAAAAGACTCTCAGCTAGAGGTTCCAGTAGGAACTCTCAGAGGAAACCAGCAACGTGTCCTGTGTGTTACCAAGTTACACTGGGAATATTATACACTCAAGCAAATCATGATCAGATTTTGTGTAAATCAGATAAACCTACTTGTTTCCTACCTTTAGTCTCTGAATTCACCTCCCTCACTTCCAAACAGATGTAAAAAAAACTGAGATCAGGGACCTAGCGTGTAGTTGCAGAGAAGTTGCAAAAAACTATGATTCTTTTCTTTGAAGGCAAAATTAACAGATAAATTATCATTGATTCTGAAATACAAAGATAAACAAACAACAGGCACCAAACTCTAAAAGTAGAGAAATAATAATAATAATAAAAGCAGAACTAAAGTGCGGAGATATACAGTGAGCAGGTGCCTGAGTTTGGATTTCCCTAGAAGTAGTGGTGTTTGAATCCAAGTAACTGGTTGGGAGGTGAAGGTAAGAGAGGGAGAAAGGGATTAGAAACACAGCCAGGAAGGTGGCAGTTAACACCCAGCCATCAAGCACTATGGTAACTCGAAATCCAAGCGCACTGGGACATCTGAGGTCTAGGTCAGCTCCAGTCAGAGTGATCCAACCTGCAGGTGAGGGGGCCCAGAGTAATCACGTCGCCATCAGTCACCGTTGGGGCTTGCCCTGGGGTTAATTCCTCCACCCCTGTAGCTGCAGTTTGGCAGCACTGTGCCTTCCAAGGCAAGGCTCAGCCCACAGGTGCTGGCAATGGCTTGTGTGCATGTTTGTGCGAAGAATGAGGCGAAGGCGTGAGCACTGAGGCAGAGCCTACTGCAGAGGCAAACCCTGACTTTTAAAATAAGTTAGTAACGGCCCTCCCTGGTGGCGCAGCGGGTTAAAGCACAGTACTGAGAATCTGAAGCCACTTCCGCATGAGTTCGATTCCCGCCTGCAGCCTGCCCCGGAGGAGACCACATGGCGAGCCAGACCTCTCCTGACCCGCCCGCTGCTCCCCTCAGCAGTGTACTTCGTAGATCTGCCTGTTCTGCTCCCCACTCTGTCTCTGGTGAAGCCTCTCACCGCCCCTGAGCCTCTGGCCTGTACCCCAGTTCTGTATGCACAAATAAATAAAATAAATCTTTAAAAAAAAAAAAAAAAAACAAAAAATAAAATAAGTTAGTAACTTTAGAAAAATGGGAGAAGAAACTGTATGCACTAACTTGTGAAAGCAAAAACTCAACAGAGCGACACTGTTATCTGGAAACAACCGAAACACACAAACATTTACAAGTGAAATGATTAAGTGTGAAGATGAAACTGAAGAATTTCTCCTGAAAATAATGGGAAATTATAAAGAGTTAGACAATATGATGCAAAAGTTAAAATACAAAGGATGGTCCCCAAAATACCCAACTTTCCCCAGATAAAGAGAGTGAGAGAGAGAATGGGAAGTTATTTTATGAAGTAAGAGAAGAAAAATCTTATCAATTCCTGAAAGATGAGCTTGTTCTTACTGAGGGGTAAAGAGGATGTCACAAGGACAAACAGCTGGACAGAAAGTGTTCCTAATGGAAACTTCTCAAATACATACATGAATATGGAAAAATATGATATAGATAAAGTGAATTTCAAGTTTGTAAGGAAAGAAAAGTTATTATTCAAACATTACATATGATAAGTAGCCATAAGATTAGAGAATATTAGTTAAACATCATACTTTAAATTGTGGATTAAAAAAAAGTGTCTAATACTTAAAAATATATACAAAAACACAGGACAAGATTATAGGGGTCTTGCTTTACATTTACCAACAACTGAGTTTAACAAATGTTCTAAAACAAGGCTGTTAATGAAAAATAATCTTTTCCAAAGTGTTCTAGAACAACTAAATATCTACATGCAAAAGAATGAATTTACAATCCTACCTCAAAGCACATACAAAACCTAATCTAAGTGGGTCAAAGGTCGAAATGTAAAATCAAAATTGTAAAGCTCCTAATTGAAAACAAAAAGGTAAATTTTGTCACCTTGGGTCTAGTAATAATGGCTTCTTAGGTGTGGTATCTAAAGCACAAGCAACAGAAGGAGAACATAGATAACTTGAATTTGATCATAATTAAAAACTTTTGTATAAAAAAGGACAATATAAGACAAATGAAAAGACAATCTAGTGCATGACAAAAATGTCTGCAAATGAAATGTCTGACAAGGTACTTGTATTTAGATATTTAAAGACCTCTTGCAACCCAATAATAAAAATACAATTAACACAATTATAAATGGAAAAAAGATTTAGATATTTTTCTAAAGAAGATACATAAGTGACCAATTAGAATATGAGCAAAATACTTAATGCCATTAATTATTGTGGGTGTGCAAGTTAGAATCACGATGAGGTATCAGTTTATAGGTAGTAGTTTGGCTAGAATTAAAAAAAAAATCAGTGTTGATGAAATGTAGAGAATGTAGAACCCACATATACTGGTAGTGAGAATGGAAAATTGTGAATTGTGTAGCCACTTAGGAAAACAGTCTGGCTATTTCTCAGAAGTTAAAAACAAATTTGGCTCTAAAGTTGCACTCCTCAGGTTTATCTAATAAAATTTAAAACATATGCCTATTGTCCATATTTAAAGTTGTTATTTTCAGAATAACACTAGTAGGAAACAACCAAATATCCATCAACTGATATGTGCATAGTAGATATGGTTTATCTGTACAATGGAATACTACTCAGCCATGAACAGGAAATAAAGACTATATGGATGTTACCAATGACTAAGCCTTGAAGCCATTATACTTAGTGAAAGAGGTTATGGGAGAGTAGTCACTGTATGATTCCACGTTGAAAATGACTATAATAGGCAAGTGTATAGACATAGGAAATAGCTTAGTGATTGTCCAGGTCTATTAGGGGTGGGAGGATGGGGAGATGAAAGCTAAGTGGTATAGGATATACTTTTAAGGTGATGAAAATATTCTAAAATTCATTACACAAGTGTGAATACATTTTAAAAAATTGAGTTGTACAATTGAATGGGCAAAGTATAATATATGTGAATTACATCACAATGATGTTTTTATAAAAATGAAACTGTGCCTATTTCTGTAATTTTGAAATATATAAATCTCTGATAAAATGCAAGTCACAGAAGTTGAAAGAACAGACTGATAAATCAACATTGAAAATCTGGTAAAAGATATGATCAAGTTAAAAGTACTAACAGTCTGGGAGAAAATACTTGCAACATATATAGCATGGAAAGAATTAATATCCTGAGAACTTCTACAAACATCAAGAACAACAACAACAACAAAAAAAAACGTAACTTAGTGGGAAGAGGTGGGTGGGAGTGAGACTGTGTCCTTGCTGGACTCCTTCATGGAACTGGAGGGGAGGCCAGGGAGAAGGGAGGGCTTCTGGCCAGAGGAGAAGGAAGGTGGGTTCAGCTTCAAGCTGAATGAAGTCAGAATATGATCTTATCAGCCTCGTAACATCTTAGTTCCAGAAACAAGATTGCTCCTCTGATTGAAAGATATGGGGAGAAGAGACCATTCTTTGTGTTACTGTGAACACGCAGAGATCTGTCTGAAATTTCATACAAAAGTGAGGAAGAGGAATAAATAGGAAGGCTGAGTCAAACAGGAAGTGGTGAAAATGAATAAGGCTGTTTTCTGCTTAATTAACATGTTCATAACAAACCTGCGAAGAATTACTCAAATTCAGCAGGAACCAAGAAAATCAAATTCAAATGATACCTACTATTAAACTGTGCAAAATTTTAAAATTTGGGCAAAGATGTGGGGATATTGTATTTTTGTGCTAGGTGGTGATATGATTTGACAGGTGCCTTTGGGAAGATTAGTTTGGTAGTTCTTATCAAAATTTAAAATTCTCGATCCCTTTGACCCAGCAAGTCCAAGTATGTATTACAAAAACAGAAATGTGATAAACAAGAAAACTCAATGAACTTTGGTCAACGTTATGATGGGCACAGGCCTGGGTACAGGCTGGCAGCAAAGATGAAGGAGACACGCAGGCGGGAAAGCACAGGCTGGCTGGTTACACAGCGGGGTGGAAAAGAGGATTTCAGAAAATTACATGTAAATGGTTTCATTATGGTTTTAAGTGCATGTTTACCAAAGACAGTCTCTAAGGACACACAAAGTGCTACAAGTAGTTTTCTTTTTTTAAGATTTATTTATTTATGCACACAGAGCTGGGGTACAGGCCAGAGGTGCAGGGGTGGTGAGAGGATTCACCAGAGACAGAGTGGGGAGCAGAGCTGGCAGATCGACGAAGTACACTGTTGGGGGGAGCAGCGGGCGGGTCTGCTGTGCCAGGTTTGCCGGGCCATGTGGGTCACCTCTAGGGTGGGGATTGAACTGGTGCTGCAGTGGCTTTGGAGAGCTGCGTCATGTGGTGCTTTAATCATTTGTGCCACCAGGGAGAACCCACTTTTGCTTTTTTTTTTTTTTAAATTATTTTCATTTTAACAATAATTTTATTCTTTTTATAAAATTTACTTATTGACATCGTTTAATGGAAACATCATGAGAAGTGCATCAGTGAACCACACAGTCAATCTTAAGTTTTCCAGAAGCTACACTAAAAAAAAGGAAACAGATGGTATTGACTGCAATAGTATACATTTTTAATCCAACATATTCAAAATATTATCTTACCAACACACAATCAGTATAAAAATTATTATTACTGTCATATTTTGCAATCCAGTTTTCATCCAAAGCCTTTAAAACCCAGATTTATTTTCGACTAAAGGCTCAGCTCAACTTGGAGAAGCCACGTATGGCTTGTGCCTTGCATTTTGGATAGTATGGTCCTGTATTTTATGTATATCTCCTTATTTTGTATTGTGTATCATTATGCTTCTGTTTCTTTTATTATTAAAAAAAAAAAAAAAAACTACCAAATGACACAGAATCAGAACCTTTAGGTTATTTCTAAAGAGAAGAGCTAAAAAGAAAGGAAATAGGAAATTTCCCAACCATCTGCTTTAAACCCATCAGTTACTGGAAACCTCCTCTCCTGGGGTCGGTGGCTGTGATGGATGTGGGGGGGGTTCCGTAGGGGGTGGGCTGGGTGGTACCAGCAGAGGAACGGCCATGTGTTTGGTCTCAGACTACATGACTCCCGAACAAGAGGTTGTTCCTAGAGTTGGGTGGTGCTCTCCGACTCCAGGTGTCTTGACTTCTTCTCCCCGGGCCTCAGGTGGCCCATGGCTGGTTAATGGCCACCCACAGTGTGCAAACAAGTCTCTGTTCCCAGAAAGTCCTCTCTGCTATGCTTCGCCCTCTCCTCTTCGTCCAGTGTCTCTGCCTGTCTTGTGGGCTTCCCGCCGCCTCTTAGCTTTCTCCCGTGAAGTAAATAGCCCCAGTTCCTCCAGACGCTCTCTCTGCCTCCCCTGTGCCAGTTGAAGGGTCGGCCCCTCTTTAGCGCCAAGTCCCAACATTGTCATCTTATTAGTGGAGTGGAAAGATTAACTTGTGTCCCCGCAGCGGCTACCCCCGTTTTTCCATCGCAGCATTTTCCTCACTTAGTTTTTCTCCTCACACAGCAGCTCTTTCCTCTGCTGGTTATTCCCATCTTGCATTTGTACAGAAAGCTCTGAAACCAGAGTTTTTCCTCCTTTCACAGGATAATTGACTCCCCTGGCAGAAATAAGATAAATTATCCTTCCTGGAACTATCCTTTACACCTTTAAATCTCCAACATGACAAAAATTGGAATTAAACTTTGAGAGGTACCCAGGGTAACTATTCAGATTAGAGGGAAATTCCTTGAACAATACAGGTGATAGACATGAAGAATACTAAGTTAAATAGTCATTTTTATTGTGGATACATTATACTATGAGACACTTCAGACCTCAGACTCCCTTAATTCCCTAAGGTCGGACAAAAAAAATTCTCTTGTGGATCCCCACCCATCTTGGCCCTTAAATACTGAATCTTAGTGGACTGTTTACTATATTTACTTCTCCTGAGCCTTGAGACACACCTAAAAATTTCACTGATGTTGGTACAGAGTGAAGATTGTTATAGGTAAGAGGCCCTTTGAAATAATCTGTTCTATCAAGATTGGAGAAGTAGAAGCAAAGTGCTTGGAAACAAAATGGAGAATGGAGGAATAACCCCAACGCCTGCTTGGAACATCAGGGGAATTCTAGAAATTTCTTTGCACTAAAAGAGACAAATGAAACATTTCATGGTTTTTCTCTTACTGAGTTGACACTCAGAAATGCTAATGATATGATGACTACATTACAAGGAATAATTACGAAAGCAGTTAACATCGCAAAAATACTCCACTGAGCTCTGCAGTCCTGGAAGGTGGGACTTCCCTCTTGTTCATCAACCCTTCCTAATGCAGTAGGTAGTCAGTGTTCTCTAGAAGACTGCCAATAAATGAGAAGGGTTGAATGAAGTCACTGTAGGTAAAGAACAAGTCTTTTAAGAATCTTACTTCTAGGCTATTGAATGTCACTTGATGCATGGGATAGTTTTACTCATCTGGTTGCAATACTTGTTTTCCAGGTGTGAAAAGATTAAAAATAATGTCCTTTTATTTGTTCTTTTGCCAACATGTTAGCAGGATACATGGTATTTATGCTTGTGAAACTTACTGCAAATTCCAATGTTGCTATTTTCCACTGATGTTTTATAACAATAATTGCTAATAATGTTAATGCTTTGTACTCACATGGCAATTTCCATCAAAGAATTTTGAAAGCTTTCAAGTCAAGGTATTTTCAAGAACAAATTCACTTTGTATTATATTATAGAGTCTTACTTATTATTTCGAGTGCTTGCAGATATTGTTTCTGATTTCATTTATTTGAAAATTTCCTCTTTCTTCTTTTCATGATTCGAGGATCGGTCACCTTTGCAAGCTCCTCTCCCACCTCCCCGGAGCTCCCCACAAACTGTATTTAGGATACTCAAACTAGTTTCCTGCTAGAAGCTAGTTTCAAATAGCTCTTCATATGCAGATGAACATTTCCATTAGAAATAACAATTTACATTTTAAATGGTGAATTTTTTTCCTAAGGATCAAGATATAAAGTCTATTATAACTACTGCATGCAGCTCTTCAGCTGTGATTAAATCTTGGGAACAAATCTTCTATTAGTTTACCATAGAAGCTCTAGTTACAAAAATGCTTATAATTCTGGTGAATGAGTTCAGGTAGGAAAGGACTTCTGGTCCACTAAATTTGGAAAAATGACCTTGGGAGCACTTCAAAAAATAACATACATACTTTTCATTTTATAAAGAGTTTACTTTTCCACATAATATATGTATGATTCTCTAGAAGATTCCATTGGCTCTCAAACAAGTTTGGCATTTTCTAAATTTAGATTTGAAACAGAAATGACCATATGCACATTATGTGTTATTTTATATTAGTATCTGTGGATCTTGCCTCTCCCATGCTTCATACAGGTTAGGAGAGAGAGATAACTTAATTGACTGATATTTTTACTGTGACAATAAATCAAATTAAACCATGTTATACATAAGTACCCTTTAAAAGCATTGCCTTGTCTCTTAAAGTTGCAATAACTTTGAGTAAGCACATTTGAATCAGAAAAGAAAAATGCAATCAGTCATTCAGATGTTTTATTTGTACAATGCTAACCTACACAAATAATTGGAAATGTTTGGGTGGCTAATTGAAGTATGTGAAGTACTGAACTTTCCATCCCAATGATTTATTATTATTATTATTATGACGTATCATTCATGTTCTCTTTAGAGTATGCAAACTAATCAAATACAGTTTTTCTTAATTTTCAGATCTTACAATTTTACCTTCAGAACAGTTATTTAAAAAAGGAAAGAAGTAAATTATTCAGATGGCATATTTATCCAGTAGTGATGAGAATAAAGCACTTTTGTTGAGGGATCGGTATAGTTATTTACACATCTGCATTGATGTATTAACGCTATAGAGTCTCACACGTTTGCATTATGGAGGGGTGTGCCATTATGAATTATCTGGTTTTATGAATTAGCTTGTAAAAATAATGCAATTGCTATCGAGGCTATAATGCCTCATGGAATTTATTTTGCTTGTTTGTTTTGACAACTGAGGTTTAGTTTTATGATAATATTTCAGAGCACACCAGCAAATGCCCTGTAGTCTGTTTTGTAAAGGTAATGAAGCCTTAGTAATTCTGCTTCTGCAATCTTACTGCCGCTTCCAGATATTAAATCTTTACTTGAAAGTCAAATGGGACTGCCGGCATGTTCACTGAGGATTCTTAGGCCCGGTGGAGATGATAAGCATCCCTAGCACAGATATCGTTTCAGTGAATTTATCCTGGTCATTATGATGATGCGTTAAAACAAATATTTCAAGAGCATTGTTTAGAGGGTCGATTATCTGACTTCACAGGAAGAATAACACATATTTGCTGAGGACTGGCTCCTGCATCCCGAGCATTGTCAGCCCCTGGAGGTGCAGTAGAGGATGAAAGCAGAACTGAGATCCCTCCTAGTGAAGCTCACCTTCTTGCAGGACAGACATCCAAGGAAAACCATCCAAGGAAAGGACAGAGTCCGGCGTGCATCACACTCTGGCTGTTACTGAGTGGCCTTGACAATTCATGCTCTACACAGCAGCAAGAGCAGAAATCACATCATGTCACTTCTGTGCTTATGTCCAAATTTTCAAAAGGAGAAAAGAGAAAAAAAAAACTCTAAACTTCTTGCCAAGGTCTCCACCGTCATGTCTTCTAAAAGCAGATTTGCCAAACCCAGCACTGGCCTCACCGTGTTATTCCCTTTAGTGAAAATGCTCTGCCTCCCACTCGTAAAAGTGTCTGTCGCCAATGGACACCTGGACACCGGTAATGTGCTTTCTTACTGGTGCTATGGATCCAGGCACATGGTCTGCTCTGCATCTGGGAGCCTGTGGACTCTCACTTCCATGCCTCTGGGCCATCAGGCACCTGAGTGTGGTGGGAGTGAGGGGGTTCGGGGAGAAGAAAAGCGACCCACTTTGGGCTTCAGAAAATGTATATTCTAGGTAGGATGGTAAAAAGCACATCAGATAATGAAATAGTAAGAATACTACTGCAAAACCCAGTGAGTTCCTATATCCTGTTTCATTCATGTCTACTCTTACTTGTAAAATAGCCTCACGCTTCCTCACACACATGCACCTGTGATGGACACACTTGTTAGAATGGGGCTCCCCATTTGACTATGCCCCCGTTAACCAAAGTTTTATGTAAGTGGTATGAGTTGTGGCAAAGCTCATATTTTGCAACATATGTCTTCTTGTTTTGGTTATAGAAAAAAAAAAAGATGCATGGATAATAAATTAAAGTGTGCAATAATATAACTAAATCACATTTATGGGATGCTCTTTGTTTTGCAAATTAAAATGCACAAACAGCTCAGGCCTTTTGTCTTTATTAAACAGTTTGCTGGATTGCCTCAACTTGGAACATGTACATAAATATTCAAATTGAGTTTTTCACTCTGAGGCAATTTTGACATTTCCATATTGGGCTTCTCAGTGTCTTATCTAGGAAAAATTAACCACATGTGACCAAATAGGATCACTTATATTTGTATTACAATTCTTCCAGTTATATATACCTGACAAGTGGATGATTTCACCAAGTCCTCCTAAATGAAAGTATTATAAAGGGTTTGTTGTCAACCACTTAAAGAATTAATAAGAATACGTCTATAAGGAGATAAAACTACCATTAGTTCAAATAGTCCAATTGCTATCTCCAGAGCTCTGAGTCTATTTCCTATCTTCCTGACATGTTCTGGGTGTGAAGTGCTTTTCTTTAACAGGAAGGCTGTGCTAGCTGGCTGTTCAGACTGATTTCAGGGGGATGTGTGAGCAGCATTAAGAAAGGAATCCTGCCAGCCGGATGCAGATGGAAACAGAAACACAACTTGCCCTCTTCCATCCCATCTCGCTTGCAATTCAGATGAGTTCCTAAGGGACAACGTCTTTCTAATTCCCTCTCAGCTCGGGGCTTCCCCACCTCGTAGGGGACACTGAAGGAAGAAGCCACCTGTCCTTCACAAGGGTGGGGACGCTTGTGTGGACAGCGATAGTGGACCAGAGTCATGTGACACAACGGCACCAACTTGTGAGGAGCACAAGGAAGGCAGGAGGTATGGGAGTCATCCTGGCTCAGCACCCAGCCCAGGGGCTGGCACCTGACCGCAAAGGACAGTGCTTCCCTCCCAGTGCTGTGGAGAGAACGCAACGTCCTTCTGTGTCATGAGAAAGTGCCCCTGGAGTATTTATTGGACCCTAGAGGCCACCACAATTCATTCTGTTATTAACACTTGAGATAAACAGCCTCCTCGTCCCGCCTCACTAGCCCTCCATTTTGACCCGGAACCTCACCCAGGTTTCTGTCTCTCGGTGGGGGCTGCCTGTGTCACCAGTGGGTGGGCGCTGGGGTCCTAGAGCACAGGTCTGTACCGCCCAGCGCGGAGACGCCTGTGGAGAAGGTGGTCAGTTAGGTTTATTAGCACAGAAAAAAGTCTTTATTCATGACAGAGCCACACATGGGCACCTCCAACTGTTATGCATCTGTATCTCCACATATTGGAGTGAATTCTGCTTTCAGGGATACTCTCTAAAATACTAGGTCAAGCTCTTCCTTGTTGACAGCAATTTCCAGGGCAAGTCCAGGGGCGGTTTTTCACCGGAGGTCATTAACCCATCATTACTGAAAGCCTCCTGTACAATGTTAGATCCAGGCATCCCGAATTACGGTTATTTTATACTTCTGTTACTCTCTCTCTCTCCACACACGTGTGTAAATATGCAGATGTATATCCACGCACACAAACTAATATACAGATGCATAAATATCCACGCACAGAGGACACTATTTATTTTACCTGAATCGACTAAGTTTTCAGGCTCTACAGGTTTATATTTTCTTGGGCTTAATGTTGCATTAATGCATTTTTGTTTGCTTGAATGAGTTACCCCCAGCCCTTGTTTGAATCTGTTCATTAAGATTTCATGAAGTCAGCTCTTGATGAATTCACAAGCCAGAACGGCAACTTTCTCGCTGTTTTCGCCACGTTAAAAAGCGCAGCACCAGCTTTTTGTGCTGGAGGATGGTGGAGATAAATCCTCCTCTGCCAGCTCGTCACCTCGGGATGACAGGACTCCTGCTGAATTTACACAAGTCCTTTATTATGTGAAGTGATTTGAGTGAAACAAATGGGTTATTTACTGTGAAGCCGACTAAGAAGTGACTCCTTTAAGATGGTAAACATTACAGTACATCATATCAAGAAAGATGTTCTTGTGGCATTGTCGGAGGTTGGGGGGATCAGATCTGAAGGTGGTCTCCTTGGGGGAGGGCTCCGGAGAGAGCCCCCCCCCCCAACCAGGGGCTTCTGTAGGACTTGTGGAACCCTGGTCTTGTTCAGTCGAAAAATTACTTCAGCTGCTTCTTTACTGAGGGTGTTAAAATCACAGCAGGCTTCAGCTCAGTAATGGGTTGGGGGATGGAGCATACTCTGGCTTAAGTGAGACCAGGACAGCAACAGTCACTGCATGCTTGCAAACATGTAACTACTTGACAAGCAAGTTTCATCATCACTGATTTAGGCTGAAGAAAGAAGGTTCCAGAGCACATGTCTAGTGAGTGGTAGAGGTTGCCTCTGAACCTGTCCTGACTCTAGATTCTATCTTTTCCATGACATCATTATACCCTTGTAGCGTTTAGGAACCAGGCTACAAAGAGACAGTAGAAGGAAGAGCATTTGCCCTGTGTGGAACAGACCAGGTGTTTCTCCCACACATCATCTAAGGGACCCAGGCCAACTGGTTGGTTTTGCCGGCCAGTGGGTAGAAGCAAGTTTAGGACAAGAATGCTGGGGAGATGACTGAAGCTGAGGAGAGTCTGCTAGGTGGCCTGGACTCCCAGAATGTCATAGACCTGCAGAGGACACCTTTGTCCACAAAGACACCCTCTACCCCCAGGCTTGTCCAGTTGTCTAATTCTTATTGTTCATGTGATGGGTGTGAAATACCTTTTCAGTTTATTGCTGTTGCTTTGTATTTCTCTGATCATTGGTATGTTTGGGCATTGGCTTACAGGCTCTTTAGTTGTTCTTCCACCCTGTTCTGTGAATTACAGGCATCCCTCACAGACTTCACACCACTCCACTGACATAGAATCTTTAAAAATATTTATTTTTATTTATGCATACAGAACTGGGGTGAAGACCAAAGGTGTAGGGGTGACAGAGACAGAGAGGGGAGCAGAACAGGAAGATTGAGTGAAATACATTGCTGAGGGGAGCAGGAGCAAGACAGAAGAGGTCTACTGCGCCATGTGGGTCAGCTCCCTGATTGAACTCATGCCACAGTGGCTGATGATAGCTTGAGAGCACTGAGACTTTAACCCCTGTGCCACCAGGAAGGCCCCTGACATTGAATTTTATTTTTAATGAAAGTTTTGTGAAACCCCTGTTGGACAAGTCTACTTTTGCTAATTTTCCCAACAACATGTGTTCACTTTGTGTCTGTGTCATTCACTGTAGAGGGGGACTGAGGTGGATCAGTTCTCTTGAATCCTCCAGCCTAAAGAGTCCTGCTGTCAGTGGCCATGAGGTGGGGTAGTGGACTGTCAGGTAGCCTGGGAACCAAGGTGAGGCCCAGGTGCTTCTCTATTGAAAGGAAGGTGGAATTTCCCTCAGAGCAGTTACTGGCTGTTTTCTCTGGCCTCCACCTTCATGGGACAATTGCCATGGGAACAGATGAAGCTGGGAAAAAAAAAAAAAACTGTAGGGAAGAAAGCAGAACTGAGGGTAGCTTTTAAATTCTAACATTTCAACTCCTGATTTTTCATTTGTCCAGATCTGAGTCTGGATCTGAAAATAACAAAGCTATTTTCTTACACTGCTATTCATTTTCTTCTCTTTTGAATGTGTCCACTGACTTCCCAATCTGAAAAAAATACAGAGGTTTAAATGATCATTCAACATATTTAATGAGTACCTACCATGTGCCCAGTGTTTATCCAGACATTGGACATTCAGCACTGACTAGGACCCAGTTTCTACTTTCATGGAATTTACATTCCAGGGACCATTGTAGTGGGGGATGGAGGTGGAAGACAATGGGCAGCCACTAACAGGCATGTCCCCTCGTGACTTGCTCAACAAAGCAAAGAAGAATAAGGCTTAGACAGGGAACCCAGGGCAGTGAGTTATTCTGAGCAAATAGTCAGGACTGACTCTATTAAAGTGACATTTAATTTGAGAGTGGAGTGAAGTAAGGACACAAACCATGCCGATTTCAAGTTCAAGGCAGATTCAAGAAGTAGTGCCTTCAATACGCTGTAATGAAGGTAGTGAGGAGAAGTTGGAATCAGGAGGTATTCATTAAAGATGAGCAAACCAAGCTAGAAGACTTCTAATTTTATTCTGAATCAGACAGTTTGAACAGAGCAGCAGTAGGATCTGATTTGCACACTATGGCGATCACTCCTGCTTAGAAGTCATCATTATTCCTTCATTTTTTCTATATTCTGTTGCTCATACAGACCAGCTCTGAATCAATGTGTTGGTACTACAAACAAACAAACAAACTTGAATACTAAGGGGTAGAGACTGTTGGGATCCTCTTGGAGACTAGCTAGCACAAGGTCTCCAATTATTTCAACACTATTTGCTGAAAAAATTATGCTTTCTCCACTGGCTTATATCGTCACCTTTGTCAAATGAATTGGCCATGTATTGTGACCACATGTCTGGGGCTTTCTCTTCTATAACAAGAATCTATCGGTCTCCATTTCTCTAACCTCACATTGTCTTGAAGCATGTTGTGAAATAAGGTAGTGTATGGTCTACAATTTAGGTCTCATTTGGGAGAGTTAAGTTAGAGCTTCTGCATTTCTATATACTTGTCAGAATCAGATTGTCAATTTCAACAACAAAAATGACTATTGGGATTTTGATTGAGATTGTTTTCCACCCATAGATCAAGTAGGGAAGAATTCACATCTAACATTATTGAGTGTTTTGATCCATAAACATGATGCATTTCTACATTTGTTCAGATACTTTTAATGTCTCATAGCAATGCTTTGTAATTTACAAGTCAAAGTGTTTGATCAGATTTTAAGTTTACCAAAAGTATTTTATGTTTTTGATACTCAGTCATTAGTTCTATTAGCATCTTTGTAGATTCCTTTTTTCTTAGGTTCTTTAGATATTTGTAGCAATATAATCATTACATCTGTGAGTAGACAATTTAGTCTTCCATCCCAATTTGTATGGTTTTTGTTACTTTTTCCTTCAATCATTTCTTCTAGTACAATATTAAATACAAGTAGTGAAATCAATATTATTTTGATTCTACCCTAAGTGAAATTCATTTAACTTTTTACTATTAGGTATAATATTGGTTAGAAGCTTGCCATCAATACCATTTCTTAAGTTGAAAAGTTTCTTCTGTTCCTAGATTGCTAAGCATTTTTATTATAAATGAGTATTGAATTTTGTCAAATTAATTTGCTACATTTATTGACATAAACATATATATCTTTTATCTAGATAATCTGCTAATATGGTGAATAAAATAGTTATTTTCCCTAAAGCCAATCCAACTTTGCTTCTTCCAGTTGGTCATGATGTACTGATTTATCATTTATTATTGAATCCAGTATTCTAGCAATTAAAAAGCACATATTTGGCCACTGTGTGTGTTAATATGGTCACCTATAATTTTCTTTTCTTGAAGTGGCTCCATCTGACTGTAATACCGATGTTGTGTTCATTTCACGAAATGATATAGAAAGCCTTTCTAGAAAACTTGGATAGAATTGCTTGTTTTGGTTCTTTGGTACAATTCACCAATGAAGACATTTAGACTTTGAGCTTTCTTACAGAAATATTTCTAGCCATAAATTCAACATCTTCCATAGACCAAAAAATATTCAGTTTATCTATTTATTTTTGAATAAGTCTTTGTGTCTTTTAGGAGTTTGTTTCATCCAAGTTGTCTTATTTATTGATATTAAGTTGTTCACAATATTTTCTTATTAAAATTCTACAGATTGTACAAACTGTAGTACATATTTTCTTTCATCCCCCTTTTTGGAGTTTTGTAATTTTTTTTTTAACAGTAAAACAGTTTTTAATTTTATTTATGTTTTCCTCTATACTTTTTTCAGTTTTCTATTTTATTTCTATCCATTCTTATAATTTCTTTCCTTCACCTCACTTTGAATTTCATGTGCCCTTTTTCCTAATGTCTTTATATGCAAACTAAAATAATTGTTTTTATTGGCTTTAAATTTTTCTAGTAGAATATTTTAATGCAATAAATTTCCCTGTAAATACTTATTCATCTGCTTTTCATGGCTTTAGGAAATTTGTTTTCATGTTCATGTAGATTTAGTTGACTGCTTTTTTTTGTGGACTTTAAAAAACTTCCCATTATGTGGAACTTTCTCATTATGTGGGACTTTCTCATAAGTATGTTTGTTTTTTTTTAAATTAATTTCTAGCTTACTTTCAGTTTTGTCAGATGACATGCTTTTATTTTAATCCCTTACATTTTGTTGAGTTTGCTTTGTTTTACAGAGTGTGATTTATCTTGGTGACTAATTCATGTGCATTTGAAAAGACTATGTTTTCTACTTTTAGTGGGGTATTCTACAATATCACTTTTTTTTTTGAAGTCTTATTCAAATACTTTATATAATTGTTTCTTGCTTACTAGTACTATCACTTATCAAGCAATTAGATAATGGACCACAGATGATAAAACATCAGAGTCTTTGAAGGCATAGTGGTAGGAGCTATTAAAAAATTAATATATAAAGAAAGGACCAAAAAAGAAAAATAGTGGGGGATATGTAAGGGACAAAGAAAAAAAATGAAAATCTAATACTTGAAGACATTCCAATCAAAAGCTAAGATGCAAGAAATTGGATGAATCATAAGCCAACGAAATAAGGAAAAGCACACACAAAAAACTTGTAATGATCAATTTTTCTGGAACCTAGTAACAAAGAGAAAATTTTGTGAGGAGAGATAAACAACACTGGCGAAGAGAAACACGGGAAAGAATGGCAGCCTACTTCTTACTGGGATGTGTGTAGCTATACCGCAATGGCATAGCATCTTTGAAATGGTGGTAAAAATCTCTCAAAGGTTTAAATTCAACCCAAGTACTTTTAAAAAGAAATTAAAGCCAAATAGAGACTTTAGGGCCAACATAACTGAGGAGAATTAATCATCAAAGACATACCCTAAAGAAATATTAAAAACTTAACATAAGAAATATTATGTCAGATGGACACATGAGCCTACCTAAAAAAGGACGCTTAGTCCCCAGAAGGGTAAACTTGTAGATTCATGTAACAGATTTTTCCCCTTGATTTTAAATTTCTTTAAGAGAGAATTGATTGTTGAAAGAAACAGCCCTGTAAAATCTGTGTAAAGGTAGAACATATAATAACATTTCACCAAGTGGGGACCCTGGCATGGGTGGAGAGAGAAGTCCATGTGAGAGTCTCTTAGGTTGGGGAATGCAACATTAAACCTAAAAGTTAAAGATGTATATTATGAATAGTTTAGATACTTCTAGAATTTCAATTTGTCTAGTTGTAAAACATATCTTCCATTTGTCTTCTCGTGTGTGTGTGTGTTATCCTTGAGCACATTTTACAGTTTGTGAGCAGAGCAGCGTTCAGGCTGCCTTCAACAGCGTCCCGGCTTCCTCTCGATGAAGCTGGCTTCAGTGTGAGGTCAGTGCCACGGGCCAGCTCCCGTCTTCCTTAACTCTGCCTCCTCCACGCAGCCATGGTGCTGTCGCTGTGGTTGTTTCCTCCAGTACTGTAACCTGGATCTGCCTTCACTTGTTTCCCTTCTCTCTGGGTTCCCGGCCCAGTGCTGACTGTTGGCCAGGGTCTGGAAACCATCGTTTCAGATACTTTGTCATTAGTATGGTTGTTTACAACAAGAAGGCAAGTCCATTCACCCGCGGGCTTTTATAGGAGAATGTGGCATCCCCAGAGACGCTCTTGTCTGCCTCTGTGCTGGGGTGTGTTCGTTGCACCTCTCAGTGCTTCCCGGGCTTCCTCGGGCCTTGTGTCTTCTCACTTAGAAACACAGTGTTACTTAAACATTTGGACCCCAGGCACACTGCCTGCACAAATATCGTTCTCCAAAAACATGTCTTCAAGCTTTCTGAGCTTGTGATCCATTTTCCTGAGTCCTTGGAACATGCTGGGCAGGAAAATAGTAGCAAAGATGGCAGAGACAAGACTGCTGTCTCATCAGCACAGGGAACCCCACAGTGGACACCACCCTCTAGGGTTTACTTTATACCTGAGGCTGAATATAACTTTCATTTCCTTCCTAACACAATTTTCGACACCACCTATCAATACATATGCTAACTCCTGTGCTGCAACTTATTTGCCATCTGTGGGCTAATATTATTCCTTTTTGGAAATGGTATTTTAATATTTGTATTTAGTAAACATTTATGTGACACGTATTCTAGCACCATTCTAAGCATTTTATTTTTCTTAGCAAATAAGTATATTTTTAATATTTGTTTTATCTATTTATGCATACAAAAGCTGGGGTGTAGGGCACAGGTGTGGGGAGGGGAGTGAGGAGATTCACCAGAGATAAAGTTTGGGGAACAGAATGGATAGATTGCTTGAAATACACTGCTGAGGGAGCAGTGGGCAAGAGAGGAGAGGTCTGCTGTGCCATGTGGGCATCTCCCTGGCCCAGGATTGAACTCGTGCTGCAGTGGCTGGTGGTTATTTCATAGTACTGAGTCTTCACCCCTTATACCCAGAGAGGCCCATTGTTCGCATTTTAAAATATTAAGGACTTTAGTCGTATTCAAGCTCACGCTACTCGGTCTCATGGTACCTATTTTATAGACCAGCAGAAGAGCATGTGGAGGCACAGAAGCTTAAGTGAGGGGAGCAGAACTCCACACAGCTGGGGTTCTGGTAGCGGCCACACAGCTGGGGGTGGTAGAGGCCTTTACTGCAGGGATTCGGCTCAAGGTCTGTGCTCTTTATGGCTGCACCACCCTGACACCTTGACCCCCCCCAGCCTCAAACCAACTAAAATGTCTTTTTTATACAGAAGTTAAGAAAGTCACTCGTATCTCTATTCTGAGAGCTGGCAGTGAGGAGAGGCTGAAGCAGATGGGGCGTGGAGTTCAAAGTACCTTACACCTCTTAGAACACAAAGGAGCAGGCCCTCCCTGGTAGCGCAGTGGGCTAAAGCTCAGCACTGTGAGCGAGCTGCAGCCACTTCAGTACGAGTTCCATCCCGGCCCTGGAGCTGACCCACAGGGCGCGGCAGACCTCTCCTGACCCGCCCGCTGCTCCCCTCAGAAGTGTGCTTCATCCATCTGCCTGTTCTGCTCCCCACTCTGTCTCTGGTGAATCCTCTCACTACCCTTGCACCTCTGGCCCCCTGTTCTGTATGCATAAATAAATCTTAGTATATATATTTAATAAAAGAACACAAGGGATTGGTAACAGTGTTCCCCTTGGTTTGTTCACTTAGCAAAATACCTACGATGCCCTTTTAATGTTTCAGGCTGCCAAGGGGACACGATCTCAAATCCAAGGGTAACATAAGACAGTTGCACACTGCCAGGCATCACCTCAGACACACATGTGTGTGGAGAATGCACTTCCGGAACCTACCAGTTAGAACACAAATATAGTTTTTGCCCTAAGTGGTTTATTTTTGGAAATTGGAGTTGCAACATGCAGGGGCTACAGCGGGCGGGGTTGAGAAAGGCAGTATGTGCCCTGGCTCTTCATTTTCTCAATTCATTGACGGTCATTGATGCGACATTGTTGAAACCTTCCCCACCCTTGGGTGGCTATCTCCTAGGACACAGCGACTGTGCTCTGGTCCCCCAGACCAGAGCAGACGAGCAGGTGACCCCAGCAGTAATAGACAAGTCGTATTTGTTCAGACAGAAAAGGCAGCTGCAGACCTGAGGGCAACGGGCCCTTCGTCGTCTGTTCACTTGACTTCTTGTTGCTTGTTTGCTTTAGCTAACTAGCTGCCCCCTACCCCGGGAAAGGAGTATGGTGATACTTGGGGATTTCATGGTGGGAGACAAGAACCCTGGATGAGGAGAAGTGGGGGCTTTCTTTAAAATTTTGAGAATTGGGAGTCAGGTTTGACCTTTCTCTACAAGTCACCTTGGGTGCCCCACTGAATTTACCAGAAATGCTCAACTCAACACACATTCAGGCCACGTGCTTCATTAAGAGCATGGTGGATTGGGTGTGTAAGCTATATTGCTTGTCATTGCTCAAGGTCATTAGTCCTGTGTATTAGTCGGGGCAGGGGAACAGCTGCTTCATTTGGGAAATTCTCATTTTGCAGAGACTTCACTTCTCACTTCAAAGCCTATTAGAGTCTATGTTCCTCAGCATCTCTGGAGCTAAACATTGTCAGAACCTATGTTTGTAATGTGTTGCTATCCTCTCCTTGCTTCTCTGAAGTATAGAACATTGTTTGTGTTTTGAGGGACCAGGAGACCTGTAGGGGTGCATCTCTAGTGCAAGAACATGTCCTCTTTCCTTGCCCCACCAACTAGCCATGGGATGCACAGTCAGTAGGGAGACATCCTTCTCCTCCATCAGGTACTAGCCGCTGATTGGTTCTGGAATGGAGCTCATGCTTCTAGGCCTTTGGATAATTGGCTGGGTTCTGAGAAAACTATGTCCACCCAGTTCTATCTTTGCAGAAAACAAGTTAAAAGTTAGCAGTGAGTGTACGTTCATTATTTATATAAGTAGATGTAGTGATACTAAGATCTAAGTAAAACAAAATTAAGTTTTATATTTTCTACGGCAAAGCATATGCAGGGTAAACTAGAAACAGAAAAAAAAAAAAAGGATAAATGATGTGGGAACTACACCCCCCTCCAGAAACCAATCCATGGTATCAGCTCTCCATCTCTGAGAAAATTGTAGCCATCAGTTTGTAAATTGGTCTTTTTTTTTTTTTTTTTGTACACATCTAGTCTAGGCGTGTATAAAATTTGACTTTTTAAAATGTTAGTATTAGGGGAAGTAGTCACAGGCCATTTTATATGGCAACCCAGGTCCAGAAGTTGCACTGTTTAGAAGATGTAAAAAACCCACTATCTTGGATTTCATAATTTTCTACTGGAAGATGAGATGGAGTGGAAAAGTATGTTATTCCTTTTTTGAGTGGCTGCCATGCAACAGGCATCATGCAGAGAAGTTTACAAGTATAGGGTAGGCTATGTAATTTGTGAGGCCCATGTAAAGTCAAATAGGCAGGCTCCTTGTTCAGAAGTCAAGGAGGGGCTGACTGTACAAATATCACATCCACAGAGCAGGGCTGTGTACACATTTTCAAATTGATTCATAAAACAACTGCTAAACAGGAGAATCTGCCTTTGAGTTGTAATAAGAGAGCTGAGATCTAGAAGTTTCAGAGCACATTCTTCTTCCCCAGTTATTATTTACCTGTAGCATCACATGATGGGCACATAGCATCCATACCGGAATAATGTGGCTACCCCAAGAAGGAAAGTCCTTCACCCTCATATCGGTCATCTGGATGATGTGAATTTTATATGATACAATGGCTCCAACTTTCAGCTACCAGATGTCTGTAAAAATTCATAGCAGGCTATTAAATTTAGCAGATCCTGTCTTAATTAGATTAGCTTTTGCACAGCAGGATGGCAGAGTGTGTGGGGGGGGTTATAAAGATTTCTGGTGGGGATTCTTTACGGAAGATGGAGTCTTTTCCCCACAGAGACAACCAAAACTAGGAAAACAAAAAAGAACACCTCATCATAGTACAAAACATGTGGTCATGGTGTGTCAAAGCAGAAACAGGGGTCTTTATTTTATTGGTGTTTCCTTTTTATTTGGCCTAAGAACAGGGGTGGCTGGGGAGAAGGGTGGGGTAGGGATATTTAAAATGACCAGCTAAGAGAATAGCGTGAGGGAGGTGAAAAACTACAAGCAAATTCTCGTCATCAAATCCTGCAATAAATCTAGCACCAAAGGAGTACTCAGCACTCAGCTGCCTGTCAGTGCATGAGTTATTATTTTTTTTTTTTCAGAAGGAGACAAAACCACACAGTTTGTCTTGAGCTGGTCTTACGTGATTAAACTGAGCATCTATTCTCTCCACCCGTTGTAAAGTCGCTGAAAAAGCCCTTCGCGGCCAAAACCTGCTACCCAAAGCCGTTGCTTTGTTTCTCTCGCTGTGCACAGAGCCAGGGGCCGCAACCGGCATGGCGTGGCCTGTCTGTCCTGTGTCCTGCGCTGGCTTATCGCTGCGGGGACATAAGTGGGAACAACTTCGCTCGAGGCACGCCTCGGGCGGGCACCTGGTGCCCGGTCACTCGGAAGGCAGGCAGGTGCGAGTCCGTGTCCTGGTCCTGTGATTCACCTGAGAGGTCACGTTCATGCCAAGATCATCCTCCCTGGGCTCCCGGGTCTGTGGAGAGATACCAAGAGGACAAAGGAGAAGCAGAGACATGCATGCGCCCATCACCAACCTCCCTGCTCATCGCTGGTAGACGTGGGAGGGAGGTGGAGGTTTCCCCAACCCCGTGCCCCGGAGACCAGCCAGGGGCACCGTGCCTGGAGCAGACACTCCTGCGTTTCCTGGCAGGCTGATCGGATTCACATCCTACACAGGCTGGGTTACTAGGCAACTGATTAAATAAACGTGCTGGTCCTGCAAGCCGGCTCTCAATTAATTAACTTAGCCATTCGACTGTTTTCTTCCCATCTCCACCTCAGCCCGCTTGCAGAGACTGGATAGAGTGTGAGCCGCAGCGCGGTGCGAAGCTACACACCCGATTTTTTGGTCAGTGGGCAGCGCCCCGTTCCTGTCAGTTCTTCCCAGTCCTGGGCAGAGGCTGATGGGCAGGTAATTAGTCTTTTAAGCAAATGAGAAAACATACAGAAAGAGGTCTAGAGAAGGCCAGCCAGTGCCACTCAAAACCTGCTGTTCTTCCTGCTTTCGGTGACCACAAGGTGGATGAAGAACGTCGTTCCAGGGAATCACAACTAGAGTGTGTTCAGGTAGCTGGCCAGGGAGACTGGTGTCAAGCTACAGGCATGGCTCCTGCTGCTCTGGGTGGGAGGTGAATGAGGGGGGGAGGGGGGTTTCTGGGCGGCCAGAGGCCTCACTGGCAAGAGAGCAATTGATGGGAGGGGCGTGCCACTGGCAGGCGCAGGGTGAATAAAGACCGGCATATACTGGTAACATTATGAGTGATTTGATTTTGAAAATGTGGAAATGGAAGGTTCACAAAGGCGCTGGAGAGTTTGGCAGGGCTGGGTAGAAAGGCCTGCTTCTGTCCCACAGGGCGTCTTGTTCATTATCCCCTCACTCTGGGAAGTGGCACAGACTTTCATGGCAGTCGTTTGCTCGTGGTCTGTAGAATGGGTCTGTCAGAGGATGCTAGAAGGGAGAAAACATGAAGAGACTTTGGTCACAGCCCAGAAGTGAGGTGAGGAAAGGGAGGGTGAAGAGGGCTTGCAAGGGTAGTTGCTGCCTGGCACCTGGGCTTGATAGGGAATGGGATGGAGGTGAAGAGAGGGCCTGGAGACCTCAGACTCCTGATTCCGGGCTGAGTCAGAGCAAGAGTAAGGGTGGGATACATCAGCTTGGTTTTGGATGTATTGAATCTAGGATTACTGTGTCCTCATGCTACTGGTTAAATAAAGCAACCTCGTACTATTCCCTAAAAGACCAGGACTTCCCTTGAAGAACCTACAGCCCAAAAAGACTCTGGTGTAGGGTTTCACTCCTTTGTCATTTGTAAGCAGGAGACCACATGGACAGAAGGGGTAGGAGCCTGGGGAGGGCCTTACCTCATCCCTTGCCTCTTGGTTTTAAACGTATTTTAGTAACAGCAAAGAAAATAAAGATCTAATAGCATTGATACCATTATTATTCGTCATAAAGGCTTGATTCACTCTAATCTCTCCTAAGTGTTGAATGGAGTTGTCATATGCAAATAGGAAGCAGGCTGGAATTACCCAGGACAAGTAAAGGAGCCTCCAGTATGTGACTCGTGCTGGATGATCTCACATCCCCTATGCACTTGATCAAATGTATCCCTCAAGGCTTCTGGCAAGTTGCCCTTTGAAGGCAAGAAAGGCTTCCGGCCCTTGGGACGCAGGAGAAGGCCCCATACCAGTGCCCATGAGAGAAGTGATTTCTTCAGGTTCTTGGAACCAAGATTCTGTTTGCTTCTGGAACAATCAGAGGTTTATGGCATGGCTTTCACGCCGCCTGCCGCTGGCTGTGTCTCTGTGCAGTAGTGTTGCAGCAGGTTTCCGGGAATGGGAATAGCCATGACAGAGGTGTTGATTCTGGCTGCAGGACCAACGGGTTCTAAGGAAGGTGCGTTAGCTTCAGAGGTAACCTAGGATGCGTACCTGTCTCTGCCAGGGTTTTAGATGTGTCTCCTCATTGGAAGGTGGTAGCTAAAAGGTACAGGGATCATTTTTGAAGTGATGCAAATATCCTGTAATCACTAGTGGTGACGGAGGCACAATTATGAGTGTACATGAAACTTTTGAATCTTGCACTGGGTGAACTGTATGGCCTGTGAATTAGAGCTCAATGAAAGTGTTAGAAAAAAGCACAGGTAACTGAAAGCTGAAAGCATGCTTTTGGATTCTTAACGAATGTGCACTGTTCAAATGTTAGATTTGGGAGCACTCCCCCAACTCAAAGATAAAGCTTCCCAAAGGGGGGGGGAGATTTTAAATCTATATTTTATAGACTAGGTCTACTTATATATATATATTTTTAAAGTATGCATAGACTTTAACATACACTACAGTGAACACCCCTCCCCCCACTCTGGAAGCAGGTATGGATGGTCCAAAACCGATGATCTCTGCTATTTGCTGAGCTTTCTCTCTGTGACCTTGCTCCTTGGATAGTCTTTTTCCTCAAAGATAACCCCTTCTCCCAACCCCCAATTGCTGTTTGTCAGGCACAAATGCCTTCTGGAATTGCTCAAGGGAACCCTTACTTCTAAGCTGCAATGCCCACTTAAACTGTAGATCAGTTTTGTTCAATCTTTTGGTGCTGAGTCCTCACTACCCTCATCATTTGGGATACACAGCCTTTTACTATAGTCCAGAAGGCCCAGCCATGGGCTATGCATGATTTTGTACCAATAGAGTTATCAATTAAGGGAGGAGTCAGTTTTGTATTTCTCATGATTTTGAAGTATAAGGGAAGCCGAATACCATTGAAGTGTATTTTAATTGTTTTTAAAATAGATGATAGAAATATAATTATTTATTTTAATAAACAAACTTAAGTGTTCCAGATTTACCTGCATTGATAGATGTTTTTCAATTTCATGAATTTTAGTGATTGTATAGTATTCCATTAAATAAATCATCACAATTTACTTGTGACACTTTCACTGATGATTTTTTGCTGACAAATAGGTTGTTGTAAGTTTTTCACTGATAGGAGCAATATTAATTGTCTTAAGATGGACTTTGCAATCCCTATTGTCGAATGGTAATTTAACGATACCATATTTTCCTTGGGAAATATTTTTCTTTTCCTTTCAAATTTTCTGTTTCTTCATATTTCAGCTGGTACTTCTGGAAAGAGAACATAATGCCAGTTTTTTTTTTTTTTTAATTTATTTGCTTGTTTAAACTACTCTGATGATCTCTAACTTTAAACTGGAGAATTTATTGCATCTAAATTCACGGTGACTTGTAAAATTTGTTTATATCAATGTAATTTGTTCTATTTCACTCTTCTGCTCCCCTTCTTGTCCATATTCTTTTGGTTTATATTTCCTACTAGTGAGTATCCCTTAAATGTTAGCGCACATAATTGAACTAACAAAGTCTAACTTTTTTCACATCTCTCGCTTCCTCCTGAGTGACTAAGAACCTTAAAATATTTCATTTTGGATGAACCCTTTTCTATCATACACGCTATATAGTGTTTATTTCTACCTTATTATTTGATCTGAACTTGGGATTTTGTTATCCTTTCAAGTAGTAAATTCCTCTTGAAATGTATCTATAAGTATGCCGATATCTCTGTTCATATTTCTCTTTGCCCCACTGAGACAACTTTCTGTTTCTTGAAATAGATCCACTGGAAGCTCCTTCCATAATGATAAACAAATTCTTTCCAAACTTTATTCTACTTTTGATTTTTTACAGTACTTTTTTGTTGTTGTTGTTGGGATTAGTTATAGATTACAGGGATTTTCAAAGATAATGCTGGGAGGTCCCATGTACCCTCTTTGCGTCATTTCCCCCAGTGGGGACACTTTGTATAACTATATTATAGTATGGATAATGGGGATAGGTCATTGGTAGAGTTGTTTTTTTCTTCTTTCTTTTTTTTATTAATAATATAATAGTTTATTTTTACATCATTTTGTGTCTTTTTCCACCTCAATTGCAATCCCCTTGGGTTTCCCATCACCAAACCATCCATGTGTCATCACCATAGTCCAGTTCACTTCCCTCCCCCACCATTTTTAATCCCAGTCCCCGGGGGTTGTTTATTATTATTATTATTATTATTATTATTATTATTATTATTATTTTCTCACTTGGTCCATTATATTCCTGCTATGAGTGAAGCCATCCAGTATTTTTCCTTCTCTTTCTGGCTTATTTCACTGAGCATGATCTTCTCCAGCTGCATCCACATTGCTGCAAAAGACATGTGTTTCCTTTTTGATTGCTGAGTAATATTCCATTGTGTCTATGTACCACATCTTTTTAATCCAGTAGTCCACTTTTGAGCATTTGGGCTGTTCCCATGTCTTTCCAATTGTAAATAAAGCAGCAGTATACATGAGGGTGCAGGTGTCTTTTTGAATCAGTGTTTTTGTGTCTTTTGTGTAGATACCTACGAGTAGGATTCCTGAGTCATACAGAAACTCCACTTTGATAGTAGAGATTTGTTTTTTAAGTTCTCTCCTCCATGAACTCATTTCTCTGTCTCTCTTTCTTTCAATTTTTATAAGATGTCTAGCTTCATGCAACAATGCCAGAGTCAGTCACTGCTCCTTCATTACCGCACGTAATGCAGGCACCCCTTCTTTTCTCCATCTGTATCCCTTGACCATCACTAAAATGTTCACAATTTTGTCTACAATTTTCATTTTTCAATAATGTGATATGATGCCATATGTAACTTTTTGGATTGGCTCATTTTTACTCAGCATGTTTCTCTAGAGATTCATCCAGCTTGTTGTGTATAAGTAAGATATTTCATTTTATTTATTTATTTATTTATTTATTTGCTGGGTAGTATTCCTTTTAGATTTTATATATTCATACACGAACTGGGGTATATGACAAATTGTGGGGGGGTAAGGGGATTGACTAGAGGCAGTGGGGGAGTAGAACAGATCCACTAAAATACACTGTTGGGGGAAGCAGCAGGTAGACAGGAGAGGTCTGCGGCGCCCTATGGGTCACTCGCTGGCTAGGGATCGAACTCATGCCTCAATAGCTGTGGACGGTTTCACAGTACTGATTCTTAACATCTTGTATCTCCAAAGAGGCTCTGGGTAGTCATCTATAGTGTAGATTATCATATATTGTTTAGCGGTTCATACACGGAAAGCCATTTGGTTTTTAGTTTTTTGATATATAGTTTAGCTGTTCATATAATTGAAATATATTTATAGTCTGCTTTCTTCATTGTTATTGAAAGTTATTTTTCTTTTAATTATCTTTCTGTTTTGGGTAGAATCTTTTTTTTTTTTCATTCCCTCTGGCTGCTTTACCTCTAACCATTATTTATAAAGGAAAAGACTTTAAGTGATCTCATTCCAAAGTGATATCAATATATACTTTTTATGCTGGAATCTTTTAGTTGAATGAATCATGGTTATATTTCACTTTCATATATTTCCAGAGAAACCTTAGTCATTTTCTCTTTCTATTCTGCTTTTTCCTGTTTCTTCTATGCTCTCCTAATTGTGAAATTTGAATTTTCTTATTTTCTAGTTTTTAAAACCACTCTTCACATTTGTATCTCTTTATTCTGGTTGGGAGGTTATATTTCCTAGTTTACAATTTTTCTCTTTGTCTATATCCAAACTAGTTTTAAGCCTTGAATTATATTTTTAATTGGTTTTTCATATCAGTTAATCTCTTTAATGGTTCCTGTTGTCTTTATTGTCTATTTTTTTTCCCAAGATTTATTTATTTATTTATACAGAACTGGGGTATAGGCCAGAGATGCAGAGGGTAAGAGGATTCACCAGAAACAGAGCGGGGAGCAGAACAGGCAGATCTACGAAGCACAGTGCTGAGGGGAGCAGCGGTGGGGTCAGGAGAGGTCTGCCACGCCATGTGGATCTCCTTCCTCCGGGGCAGGCAGGGATCGAACTCACGCGGAAGTGGCTTAAACTTCTTAGTGCTGTGCTTTAACCTGCTGTGCCACCAGGGAGGGCCCT
>NW_004567102.1:84517049-84521024 GCF_000260355.1 Condylura cristata | reverse complement strand
CCCGCTCCTCATGTGGCCTCCAGGATGCCTGCCACCCCATGGCCAACCACCTCACACATTCCAATTTTCTTTCTTACTTGTCCCTTAGAATTTTATTTATTATCTCCTCAGGTCAGCTTTTCATTAAAAAGTTACTTTCCTTAATAAATTTATTGCTTCTATGTGGTTTTGAAACAGGGTTTGTTTGTACAGATTGGCACCAGGCTTTCAGAATGGACTGCTCAGTGTCACTGTTGTTTTTATTATCATTATTATTGTTGCCATCATTAATGGCCATTACTATTCTTGCTGTGAAAATGGCAATTTCTTCAATTTCCCCATCTCGAAGCATCTTCCTTCCTTGATGCTTTGAGTTCTGGCTTCTGTCCATCACCTCTTCGTGGGTGATTTTTTGGGTATTCTGGCCCCTTGGTCAGCACAGCTCTCTCAGCCCAAGCTTCCTGCCATTGTGCAGATCTCTGGGGTACTTGCTTGCCCAACCCAGGGTAGTCAACCTGTACCATCTTTTCCAAAGCAGAGGAAAACCCATCAATATTTTTCTAAGTGATATTAGTACTCAAAGATAGGTACACTTTAAATAATACATTTTTGTGGAAATGTAAGTGGTGTATAGTATAATAGAAAGCCTTCATTGTAAGTGCACTTAATGTGTTTTGGCAAACTCAGACACACCCAGCACTATCACCGTATCAAGATACAGAATATTTTCATCTCTCCTGAGAATTCCCTGTGCTCTTCTTAGTCACAGTTCTCAGCCACAGACAACTGTTGACACCTTTTTCTCCTCTGCATTTATCTCTCCTCCTCATTCTGCAAGTTCAATCCCATAAAATGTGTGATTTTGAGTGTGGTTCTCCCACTCAGCATGATGCTGCAATCACCACATCATGGTGTGTCAGTGGCTTTATCACGGGTTGACTTTATATTGCAGGGATATATCACAACTTATTATCCACTGGCCAGTGGCTACACACATGGGTTGTTTCCAGTGTGGGCTATGATGAGAAGACACCTAAGGACATGCGACTTTAAATTTCCCTATGCATGCACCATTCCGCTATTCAAAATATGTGGGGCTCGAATCACTTCACCTCTCAGACTTCCTAAGTTATTTCTGAGAATAGATAAATTGGGAATCACAATAATGGATTCTCCTTTCCTCTGAGAATAAATATCTAAGCTAATTGGTGGGAAACGAAAATGAAAATGAAAACAAAAACATACGTTCTTGAGAAGACTTGTAGAAACATTATTTTGATTGCCGTGATTATTATCTTTAGCTAATCTGTCATATTTCTACATGCTTGATTATGCATGTAGATCTGTGGCTGGTGCCAAATCTTTTTAAAACTATTTTTTTTCCTTATTTCCCTTCCTAGTCATCATTGATTTTAGTCCTTTCAACAAAAATAGAATAAAATCTCTCTTAGTCTTTCCCTCCTTTCCAATGGCCTTACAGCTCCTTTCTCTCCACTGTATCAAGAAAGAACAGGCCATGTGGGCGCTTCCTGGGACATGGGTGAAAAAGGTCAGTCTCCAGGAATCACAGAGCACAGGTTGGCAGCGGGAATAAGGAAGAGGCAAGTGGGCTAGAGTCTGAGAAAATCAGCACATGGGATAAAAGTGAAATGGGAAGCTTTCTAACCTAGTAGTGAGGAAGTGTGGCTTAGGGGAAATCTTATTCAAGAAATATATGCATGAGCAAAAAAAAAAAAAAAAAAAAAAAGCAGCAAACTCCAGTGTGTATTTTCTTGTATTGTGAAAATACAGTTATATGACAAGCATAGGTCAGTTATGGAATATAATTTAGTTATGGGTTATGATAATCAAATTGCAAAGAGAAAGTGAAGGAGCGTGTCCATGTTCATACTTTCTGGCCTCCATTTCTCCTGCCTGCACTGTCATGAGGCTGGCATGCTTCTGTCCATACAGGTCTGTGTAGAACTTGGCAAACCCTTCAAAATAAGGCTAGGCAAATAATATGTAAAAGAGTATAACGTGATTCTCACACTCACCGTTGTTCAAGCTGAGTATAACGTGATTCTCATACTCACCATTGTTCAAGCTTGACCGTTGGTGGGTGGATTGATATGCATCAGAGTCTTCTAGTGGTTCACCCCATATTTTCTTTAAATTCCCTCTGTTTGCACTACACCAGATGTCAGCCTTGATCACACTCATGCTTTAAAAGTTCCTCTGCCTTGGCCCTCCCTGGTGGCGCAGCGGGTTAAAGCCCAGCACTGAGAATCTAAAGCCGCTTCCGCATGAGTTCGATTCCCGCCTGCCCCGGAGGTGACCACATGGCGTGGCAGACCTCTCCTGACCCGCCCGCTGCTCCCCTCAGCAGTGTACTTCGTCGATCTGCCTGTTCTGCTCCCCACTCTGTCTCTGGTGAAGCCTGTCGCCGCCCCTGAGCCTCTGGCCTGTACCCCAGTTCTGTATGCACAAATAAATAAATCTTTAAAAAAAAAAAAAATTCCTCTGCCTTGGTCTCCAATTCATCTCCTTTCTCTCTGTGGTAGGCTGAAAAAAAGGCTCTCAGGAGAGGACCATTTCCTATATCCTGAACTTGTGAACATTATCTTATATGACAATAGCTATAGGGATAGAGAAAGATCTAGGGATAGATTTATATAGATGTATCTATGCTTATATATTAAAAAAAGATAAAGTTTTTTTTTTAGATGTATTTATTTATGCTTACAGAACTGGGGTACAGGCCCAGAGGTGTGGTAGGTGAGAGGAGTCACGAGAGGCAGAGTGGGGAGCAGAACAGGCAGATGTACTGAAATACACTGCTGAGAGGAGCAGCGGGCCAGTCAGGAGAGGTCTGCTGTGCCCTGTGGGTCAGCTCCCTGGCAGGGAATTAAACTCATGCTGTGTTGTGCCATCAGGAGAGCCCGGTAAAGCTTTTTTTTTTTTTTAATTAAGCCCAGTATCTTGAAACAGAGCGATTACTCTGGATCATCCAAGTAAACCCTAATTTACAACGACCAGTCTCTTTATAAGAAAAGCAGAGGCTGACACATACGTGGGGGGGAGGGTGCTGTAAAGACAAGAGAAAGAGACTCTTGAGGACAACCGGCCTTGAAGATTAGA
The DNA here is from genome assembly GCF_000260355.1 of Condylura cristata. Taxonomy (NCBI): domain Eukaryota; kingdom Metazoa; phylum Chordata; class Mammalia; order Eulipotyphla; family Talpidae; genus Condylura; species Condylura cristata. The sequence goes on along the minus strand of NW_004567102.1, from coordinate 84,517,925 downwards.
GGGATGCCTCCGTCTGGTGACTGGGTGGCTGGTGGGTTAGGTTAGAGGATGCCAAGTGAAGGATGGCCACAGCCACCAGAAGTTGAAAGGGCATCAGAGGGTCCTCATTGCCTCGAGAGGGACGGGTCCCTGCTGACACTGGATTCCTGCCTAGTAATACTGACTTTGGGTTTCTGGTCTTCAGCATGCATTTCTGAACTCACTTTTTCATTTGTTATAACAGCCCCAGAAAACTCATTCATTTTCTCAGGTAGCTCTTTGCCCACTTCTCCCTCGTCCCTCTTTTTCAAGGATCGATGAACAGCTAACTTAAAATCTCACACTCACTTGATTTCTCATCCTTATGCTCTTGTTGAGAGAACGTTCTTATCTCTTGAATCCTGTGAGTTCCTGAATCAGTGACTCTGGCTTCAGTCCTTGAGTCCCTTCAGCCAGCATGACTGTTTCCCATCCTCAAAGCCCTGCTCACTGTTTCCGCGGAGTGAATAGCATGTAAGGGATGACATACATCTTACACAGAAAATTTCTGCAGTGCAATGATCTTGGTAAATGCTGGATTAAGCCAATGGGGAATATGCTATTCCTTTAGCATGTTATGGGACATACCTGGGAACATGGCTGCCAGAGAGATGCCTTAATTGAAGATTAACCCTCATTCCAGAATGACCTCTGCACTCTGCAGGAGCTGCTCCCATCTGGCTATGCTCCCACCCACTGCTGACCCAAGAAGGTCAGTCTGAGTGTGGCTTGTTTTTTTTTTTTTTTTTACCATTTTTAACCTATCATGCTGCAAATAATTTTTTTTATTACAAAAGTTTATTTTTACATCATTTTGTACATTTTTTTCCCCATCTCGATTGTAATCTTGTAATCCCC
>NW_004567102.1:84415087-84516509 GCF_000260355.1 Condylura cristata | reverse complement strand
AGCAATGCAGGAGAGTTCCTTTTTCTCCACATCCTTGCCAACATTTGTTGTTGCTAGTTGTTTGAAAATGTGCCATTCTCACTGGGGTGAGGTGGGAGGCTTGTTCTTTTACATATCAGATTATGCATCTTAATTAGAGTCCAGCTGGTAAAGTTATTTTGAGCTGAAAAACATGGGGCTTTTCTACCTTTCCCCCCTTTTTTGTGTACGTGGGGCAGTTACATCCACATCACACCTAGGGTCTGAGTTAAAAGTCATCGTGGTATCCCTACACCCCTTTACCCCCTAGGGAAATACAAGCCATTCTTTCTTTAAAGCCCAAACAAACAAAAAACTCTTAACAAATGAGCCAAGTAACACCTGGAGAGGTAATGAAAGATAGATTTGGGGATCAGTGAGGAAATGGAGCCCAAGTACACTTGGCTGCACCATCTGTCTCTCCCCTGACCTGCATGGCCTTCTAGCCACCGGCTGGCTGCTCACCTGCCCTGTGGCCACTGGGCTTTCTGGAGGCGCTCGGAGGCTCTTCTCTTGAGCAAATCTGCTATGCTCACTCCCAGCTGTCTTCTGGTTGAGGCCGTTTTCCTGCTCCCTGGGTCCTTGTCTGCTCTAGACCACACCCTAGTGGTTTCTAACCTAGGGCTCCTGCACCCCTCCAGGTCTGAGGTAATGACTAGACTTGAGAGCTTTTATTCAATATTTCTGTAGCAAGACTATGATGAATAACCATGAAGTCATGATTTGAGGGGGGAAGGAACCCTTTTAAATCAGTCCTACTAACATGAGTTAGTTGGCGATGATTAAAAGCTCCAATGGGCAATTCCACATGCCGTTGGTGAACACAAATGATGAAGCAAATTAATCAGCAAGCAATACATGTTGTGTGGTTAGTAGACAAAAATTTGTGAAAATGTGCATCCTACTGAGAAAAGTAATAAAGTTGGCCCTTGGTGGTGAAAGAAATTGAGGATTACTGCTGTAAATCTTTCCAGGACTGTCTTTATACAAATTCTTTCTCAACTTAATTACTCACTCTCTGTTGTACTTATTTTTCTCCCCTTCATAAAGATTATGCTGTCATCTCCTTTCCTCCCCTCGCTTATTGCACATGCATGCCCAACACATGATTTACAGCGTTGTTTTGTCGCCCTTTTCAAGTGATGACTTAAAGAGAGTGGCTCTTACGTCACAGAAGTGATACCACTCACACAGGCATCGTAAGCCAGGCATGTTGCCTCATGTAGCTCAGCACAGAGCTGAATCTTCTATGACTTTGTCTCCCCATCCAACTGTGAGCTTCCCTAGTTGAAGATGTTGCCAAGGGCTAAGGCCTTTTCCCTTTTATTTCTTTGAGGTCTCCTGCAGATCGATCCTGGCATCACTCTGAGCACATGGTAAAATGTTCACAAATTTCTTGAACTGATTCAAAATGGTCTGTATAGGATTTAACGTTATATTAATAAGCCTGGGCAATTAAAAAACAATGACAGTATGTCATGGTATCTCCCACCCCATACTTACTCAAGAAAACCTTGACATTTGGGGCCCTCCCTGGTGGTGCAATGGGTTAGAATGCAGCACTGCTAGTGAGCATTCAATGCAGGTTTGATTCCCTGCCCCGAGGTGACCCACAGGGCATGGCAGACCTCTCCTGACCCACCCGCTGCTCCCCTCAGCAGTGTACTTCCTCGACCTGCCTGTTCTGCTCCCCACTCTGTTTCTGGTGAAGCCTCTTACCTCCCCTGCACCTCTGGCCTGTACCCCAGTTCTGTATGCATAAATAAATAAATCTTAAAAAAGAAAACCTTGACATTGGCTGGGTGAGTCGAAAAGGCAGCAGGAAACAAGGGCTTTGTTCTTGCGCACACTTTGGGGCCGTGTAACCTTCCAGTCTTCCTCCTCAGACTGCCCAGGCACTTACTCCTGGAGCTGCCTGTTGGGACAGTGTGAGCAAGTGACTGAGCCGCAGGTTTGACGTGAGTTGTCCCTGGAGCCAGAGCTGCAGGGCTGCGCTGCCTTGTTTTGAGTTGAGATACCGCCTTGGCGGTAGGTTAGCGAAGCTGAAGGTTGCAGACAACTGAACTGCAAGTTCAGCTTACACCAGCGCTGACGTGGTCAGGCGTTACAGCCATTTCTCTTGTCATGCAATACGCTAATGGGGATCGAAATGAAGGCAAACCTGCCCAGAACTCACCCTGGCCATAATGGCCAATTTGATTTCTGCTTGTTCTGTGTGCTTTTACCAAATGAGTATGTTCCTACTTGGTGATAACTATAATGTAGCTGCACATTCTGCTTTGCATTTAACACTTCATCACAACCATTTTTCTGTCACTTCTGCAGCTCAGGGCTTTGCCGCCCAGAGTGAGTGTCACTCACAACTTTGTCATTTCCTGGAGGCAGCGTCAGGGACCGCTGAGTCTGGTCTGTTTGGGGGTACAGCAGGGCCTGCCTGCTGCCCACTCTGGCAGGGGCTTGCTAGGGCTTATTTTCACACGAGGGCTGAGAGAGAACAGAGCACTTGGGAGTCTACTGACAAACCAAACGTCCATTTTCTTCCCAGAATAGGTCGGGGCGGGATCTTTATCCTTGCGTCTGGGAGGAGGGCAAGACAAGGGACTGCAGGACTGGAAATCATTGCTAGCCCCCAGGCGTGGCCTCTGGGGCAGTCACCTCTCCACAGGGGCAAGAATAAGGCGTAAGTTGCCAGGTGTCACCGAGGAGCCAAGAGGACCTGACAGGGGTCTAGGACTGAGAGACCCCTGACAGCGAGGAGGCGAATCCTCTAACCCTCACTAATCGATCCTAGTTTCAGTCTACTCTGCAGAAGTGACTTGATTCATTTATCCCCATTTCTTCCTCTGCCTCCTTTCATAACAGACTTGAGGTATCTGGCCCCAGATATCGCAGGTTCAGTCTCTCTGGCTGATGTATTGCATCCCCAGCCCCTTTCTGGAGATCTGCATTGCTCACGGAGCATAGAAAGAAGAGAACGAGCTGCAGAAAGACAAACAAAGCGTAAGGAGGGTTGTAAAACACACCGGAGAAACAGGTGAGCCTGGCCATTATTTCTTAGACAGGACACACCAGGAATAAAAAATACACAGCCTACTATCCCTCAGAGGAAATGGTGCATGAAATAAATGTTATTAGAGGCCCAGGGGGATGCTTTTCCTTATTTGTTAATGTACCTCATGCTGAAAATATGCCAAAGGCTTGTCAGCGCTGGGCTGCAGAATTACATGAAGCCTCTCTTCCTGAATCTTCTGGTGAGTGGAAAGCAGAACAGCCTTCCAGAGAGCTTGCATGGCCAGCAAGTCGACACCCCCTTTCTTTCTTGTTTCCACCTTGTTTTATGCTACTCCCTGGCCAACATTTGACAGCGGGATGCCTTTCCAGGTGAATTCAACATTTCCCGCACCACCCCTGACCCCGAGCAGTTTACTTCAGAGCATCTTTCTCACCCTAATGAAGACGCATCATCGTTCTCTTGCTCTCATCGAGGTTACTGTGCAGGGAGGTGATTGTCACGCAGATCATCCAAGCAGCGAGCAACGAGCCCCAGGTGTTCCCATCTCCCTGCGCGACAGCGCGGAGCTTGAGCACAATGTGTGTCTGTCAGTGGGAAATCATCCCACCCAAACACATTAAAGAGATTTGGGGGTGTCTCCTCCACAGCGTTAGTCTAGCAGCGAGAAAGGGCGGGGCGGAGTGAGAACAGGGAGCTCCTGGAACAGGGCTCCCAGTTGGCAGCTCGCGCACCTTCTCCCTCTGTCTGATAAAACTTTGGATTTTATACTCACTAATGGGGCCGGCACGTCCTCTCTTCATCTCAGCTTGCAAGATCTGTGCCCCAAAATGGCTTTATCTCAGCCTTATTTTCGACTTCAAGTCATATATTCCGTCCTGTGGGTTGGGCAGGAAAGGCAGTTTGCTGAGTCTGGGGCAAGGTTGTGTTTATGGGTTTGATGAGCACCTTCCTGGTGTGTGCTCGCGCGTGCAGGAGAGAGAGAAGAGAGACAGCGTGCACGCGGAGAGGAGGAAGGAGCAGGAGCGGAGAGGAGAGAGGGTATGGAGGATGTGGGGCAGAGGGAACAGAGGAAAGAGACCCTGCAGAAGGGCTTCATCTGGCTTCTTCCTCCCAAGGCGGGCTGAGAGCACCCTACACAGAGTCAATATTCCAGCAAACTTAGGATCTTAGGTTTACAGTAGCGTCTGGGCTTTCGCTCACTCATCCTGCCCAGGCATTCTTCCAGCAAACAATTAATGGTCCCAGTGGTTACCTGTTCAGTGCCCCTGACTGTTGGTTCATTGCTCTCAGACGTGTTGTTCTTGCTGGGGCCTCAACACAGTGTCACGCTCAGAGTGGAGGTCAGTAAGTGAAGTTCGCCGCCCAGAAAATGCACAGCAACTGTTTCTTCATCTCCCAGCAGGGTCCTCATAAGGAAAGAGCCTTAGCCCTCCAAGGGGCTGCAAGTGACAATCCCTTATCTGCTAAATACTCGTTTAGGGATCGACCATTGTGGACTTATTTATTTTTATTTTTCATATATTTTACATCCTTCTTCATTTTTGTACACCAAACGCTTTCCCGTCTTAGGTGTAAATTCCTAGTCTCTCATGCTTCCTGCTCTCTTTTAATCCTCTTCCGTCTTCCTCCCCTGCAGAGCGTCTCTGATTTATAGTACCCTGTTGATTTTGATTCTTAATTTATTATATTTACTTTGTCCCCTGATCCCTTATTTGGTTCCTTTACATTCCTTCCATAAGTGAAACCATCTGATATTTTTTTCTTTTTCCTTCTGGCTTATTTCACTGAGGATGATCCCTTCCAGCTCCATCCATGCTGCTGCGAATGGCCTGATTTTATCTTTTTTGATTGCTGAGTAATATTTACAATAGGTAAGCTGTGGAAACAGCCCACATTCCTTCTCCCCATCAAATAGATGACTGGACCAACATGGACTTAAATCCTACACCAGCTAAATGTGTATGCGTGACCCTGGCAAACGGCCAGGGACCTCGGCATCATGCTGTTTTCCATGCCTCTGTCTCTGGTCATTTCCTCGCCTCTTCTTTTCTGATCACCAAACGCTCATCACACTACCATTATAATTATACAATTTGGGATTCCTCAGCACTCTCCACCAACTGGTTAAATCCCCAGTAGATAACTGGTAAACACTAATCCATGAGTAAACTTGAACCTACTGTTCTGTGAGTTCAGAAATGTGAGGTTCCCCTCCAGCTCTCCTCCATGCATCTGAGTGGTTTGTGGGATGGATGAGGCAGGTGGAAACTATGAGGGTGCCATTATGAGGTGGGATTTGTGGGGGTGGACGCTGAGGAATTTATAAGAATTGGCTGACTTTTTACAAATAAAATCTTAATTCTCTGTAAGTATTTTCCTAAAACGTATTCAACTATAGAAAAGAAATACCTTTAGTTTAAAATTGTTTTCCCAAGTAGAAAGTTATTTTCTTAAAAAAATCTCAAAAGATAATATTTTATAGAGAATGTAGAAAATTTGGAAAATTTAAAGTTATGTTTCTGGTGGATATAGTGTTTTATGTGCTCTTTTGATATTTCTTTCAGTAATGTCTTTGTCTTAGGGTCCATTCTATAAGAAAATGCACAACTCTGTTTGCTCACAAGTAACTAATTGTTTGGACTTAAATTCTACATCTGAACTTAAAAATAATTCACTGACTTAAGTATTTCTTCTAGACAGTTCTTGAACTAAAGCTTCTTTTGTCATTTTTTTTATCTTCTAGTTTTAGTGTGCATCTTTCCAATATATTTTTGTGCATTCTTCCACTTTTTTTATATACCTAAGTGCCTCAGTGGTTCCCCAAATGTAGCTTACTACCTTGTGTTTGAAATAAATGTTTATGGGAATACGGCTATGTCTGTTTATTTCCAGATGGTTTGTGAACACTTTTCACAAGAACAGAGCCAAGTAGTAGTTGAGGCAAAAAACAATGTGACGTGCAAAGCTGACAACATTAACTGCCTGATCCTTTATGAAACAGCACGTCTGTACCCGGAATCCAACATCATCTGTGCTGATAACCATGGGGGCTGTTTCCTCCGTAGCCTCTCTCTAAACAACGCTCCCTTGAGCCTCTTTGAGTGGCTTTTGTAAATATGTAGGCTGTTTCCTCTCCCTCTGTCACAAGCTAGGGAGTGGTGTCTACAGTTTGAAGGGGATGAACATTTTTATCTTTTCCTGATTTTGCCTAACTACATCTTAATCCTCTGTTAGTTCTTTGTAAAGTGTTCTGATAGTATCTTCTCTACCCATTCCCTTTCCTTTGAAGGAATAATATGATGAGCTCTAAGTGTTTGATCACCCTTTGCTACCCAATGGAATTTCAGGTCTAGTTTGGATGTTTCAAGAGAGAAATTTGAAGATGTCTACTTACTTATTGATTGATTGATTTTAAATCCCTTATGGATTCCTAACCCATTGATTTATTTATGTATTTAGACTGAGTACATTAAAGACTCTTTACTTTTCCTCTTTCATTTGAGGCTTTAAGAGACCATTAGTTTTGATCTGTGTCAATAGTGGAATCTGATCCCTCTTTAAGATGAATAACAGCAGAGGACAAGGAATGATAGCCTCTCGCTCTGTTTCTCTCTTACTTCTACCAGAATTCTGAGGGTCCCCACCATGTTGGGTCAACACTCTTAGGTTGAATAGTGCATCCCCGAAGTCCTTCCCTTCCCAGTTTGTCATCTTTGGAAATAGACCATGGAAGATGTATTTGGTTGGGTGGTGTCCCGATATGACTGGTGCTTATACAAGAGTAGAAGAGACAGAGACAAGCCCGTACAGAAGAGAAGGCCAATTAGATTTGGATTTAGAATTGAAGTGAGACAACTACAAGTCAAGGAACGTTGAGGTTTTCCATCTGGCACCAGCAGCAGGAGGGGGAACCCTTTCTAGAACCTTCCGGAGAAATCACTATGTGACAACACCCTGGCCTGGGACTTAGAGCCTCTCTCCCTGCATGAGGCAGTGTACAGTCAACTCCAACTTGAGGACGTGAGCCTTCCCAGGCTACACAAAGATCTCCAGTCCACTAGGCAATTGGCCTCGTTTAGGTTCCTCTGGACATCAGTGCTAGGCTGCAGTGCCCCACTGGAAGTGTAGGTTCATTTACCTGGTGCCTGACCTTGGCAGGCCTGGAACTGCTTTGGCAGTCCACGTTGGACAATTCTTTAGCTTCCAAGGACCAGGCAGCCGTCTCGGTGCCCTCCCTCTCTTTGGGTACATTTTTCAGATAGGTACTTTAATATATATATATATTGCCTTGGGTTTTAGGTGATTCCATTTTTATGAAAAACACAGTATTTCATTGGCTTTCTGACACCCCCTTGTTTCTTATTTATGTAAGAGGGAAAAATAGCGGCCGCTTTATCTTTATTTTCTCATCTTGGTGCTGCCTCCCCATGACAGGTTTTTGAGTGGAAAGCTGCCTTTTGAAAATCTTTCAAGAAGATCAAGAAAATAGGCATCTTAGGAAGACGGTTTCCTTTGTGGCACTTTATTCTCTTTGTAACACTTGGCTTAGATTTATAGCAAAATAGCCTAGGCAGCGTTCCCAGCATGCTCACCGCCCGCCTGGCTGGGAATGAAGAGACCATCTAGAAATGTACTTTGGCAGAGGGTGGCACCCTCAACTCCCACACATGCCCCTGCTGCTCCAAGTCCACAAAATCTGTGCATGACCACTGGACCCCCCAGGGCCTGTCAGGTGACTGGGGCTCCCTGGATAGCTGCAGTTTACTTTCCCGGCCCTAAAAGCAAAACACGGCTCAGTTCTCTTAATTGGCAAGTCAGAGGATCAGCAACTCAATTTTCAAATATTTGACTGGCGGGAAAGCAGAGCCCTGATCAGTCCTTCAGAACTCCCAGGAGATCCTGGGAGGCACCAGCAGGTGAAGCAGAGGACGGATGGGGACGGGTCCAGCAGAGTTTCTCACTCTTCTCTTCCTGTTGCCCACTAGTTATTAACAGAGAAGAGTCTGTTACCAGTTGCTAACTGAGGAGCTTTGAATTAATGGACCTGTTTTGAGAGCACCATTTAGGGAGATAATATTTCAGAGTAGTCATTCTTATGATGAATCATCCCAGGTACAGCTAAGGTGTAACAATTGTTTCCAATTATTCACTTCGGTCCTTGGAGTCAAGGTATACCAGGCCGAACTTATTACGTGTTCATGTCTCTGCCGAGAGCAGCTCCCGCTGGTATGTCTCCCAGCACGTGGGTCATCCTCTTCATGCTAATGCTGAATTCTGGGTCAGCTCAGGGGCCTGTGCGCCAGGGACATTGCCTCCCCATAAGTAGCTCATATTCTCATGATGGGGCTTGGGGGAGATGATTGGAAATGATTTCCAGGCAGCATCTCTTTTCCTTATGCAAGCTGAGTTTCTTTCCTCGGTCATCTTTGTGACTTATTTTTGCTTCTTCCCAAATTTCTCTTAGCCTTGACAGACTGTGTAATTATTTTTATCAGCATATTTTGCACTTCCAGGTTGTTAATAAGTATATTGGAGGAAATTAGCAACAGAGGATTAACTATAATCAGATTCATAAGACAGTGACTATCCACTTTGTCTGAGGCTGAGAAATGGCTGTTGGCTACTGTTCCTCAGTTTCTATCCCTGAACCAGTCCTATGATTCCAGAATGGGATGACTCATGGACTTGGTATTTTCACAGCGTTCCCCACAAAAGTCACTACATTTTTTGAACACACGCTTTAGTTTTTGCACTCATTTCTCCTTCCTCGTCCTTTAGAATCCTTTTAGAAAATTGGTTAAGCCAAGCAGTTATTTAATTATTTAAGCCAAATACTGAAACAAATATCTCTTGACTACAGAAACTTTACTCTTTAAAAAAATTATCTTATTTATTTATGCATACAAGAGCTGGGCTGTAAGCCAGAGTTGCGGGGGCTAAGAGGATTCGTCAAAGACTGAGTGGAGAGAAGAACAGGTGGACTGACTGAAATCCACTGCTGAGGGAAGCAGCGGCAGACAGGAGAGGTCTGCTGTGCCCTGTGGGTCACCCCCTGGCTGGGGGTTAACTTGAAAGTGCTGAGACCTAACAAGGAGGCCCTGAGAAAATTTATACTTGCAGGTGCATCATAGCCCAGCTCTCAAGACATCCTGAGATTCTCCAGAAGGGTTGAAAAGGTTAAGCAAAAAGAAGCTGGGTGTTGGGGTGGGGATTTTATGGGGCATGTTTATGTTGCCTTGAGCTAAGGAAGCTCCGAAGTGGGCTAACAGTGAGACAGATACTCAGTCCAGGCCATGTGGAAGGGGGATTTACTGCACACAATAGAAGATTTCTGGACAAAACATGCTCACGCAATTTTAAAGCATGCACCCTCAGGCCTGTATTTCTTTGATCTTTGTCATGTCTTTCCTAAAGCTGCCCAAAACATGGATCTCTGGTTTAAAACAGACATTTAGGCTAGAAACAATCTTGGCATGGCTTTACAACAAGTCTTGTCTCTTTCAAGGCCCCCAAGTGACTTTGAATTGGAACCAGAAACAACAAAAGCCATTCCAGAGAGAGATCAACAAAAGGACACATACAAATGTGTGGCTTTTTACCTTGGTAAACAGAGTAGGGCTGGAAAAGTGGGGTTCCGAAGATATTTTATTACGAAGTTGCCTAGAACCCATCTTCTCTTCTGCAACAGGACATTTCCACATACCTCATTTACGCCTGGCTCATTTGAGCATCCCAAGAAAACCCACTTATTTGCACCCATTTTCCTGAGCCCAGTGAAGCCCCTGGACATTACTCATAAAATGGACTCTCCTCACATTGGTTCATTGTGAAGGTGCTCTGGATTCTTACCTGACAGAACGTCAGAGAGCTGGTGTGTGACTCTCTTCCTAGAACCCACAAGTCAGGGGGTTGCTAGACTTGACTGTATTCTGCAGGCTCTCACAGAGAGGACAGCAGTCATCACTCCTGCTCTCTTTCCACCTCCGTTCCTTCTGATCCTTTAACACTGCTACATGAAGTTGTTCCATATGTGCTCATGAGACAGGAATATGATAGCCATTCATTTTATTTTATTACCAAAAAAGTAAAGCAGCTTTAGGAAGGTGAAGGGTTTTACTCTACAAATCACTGCAGAAAGTACAATGAAAAGTAGAAGAGTTCCAGGAACCAACACCTGCTTCTTCCTGGGTGTTCTGTAAGTGTGCCTCTTTCTCAAGACAGTTCTAGAGCTGTTATGAAGTGAAATCCATTACAGGGCACTGAGGTTTCAGAGAAACTACTAGAAGACTAAGATAGTTTGTAATGGACTCAATAGCTCTGTCTCCACCTCTCAAATTCAAATATTGAAGTCTAAATCCCTAATGTGATGGTATTTGGAAATGAGGCTTTGGGGAGTCCATTCAGAGCCCTCCTCTATGAGGTGAGTGTCCTCTCTGTCAAGGATATTAAGAGACCAGAGTTATCCCTTCCCACCATATGAGAATATGAGAAGACATCTGTCTGCAAAGCAGGGAGGGACTCTCACCCGACACACTTCTTCCAGCTTCTTGACCTTGGATTTTTCAGCCTCCAGAAATGTGAGAATTAATATTGTTGGTTAAGCCATCCAATCTGGTATTTGTTGTTATAGCAGCCTGACCTGACTACGACAGAGCTCTTAAGGAAATGCTGTACAAATTTATTTTCTGCAAAGTGAGCTGTAAAACCCTAGTGTCCTCTTATTTTATCTTTTTCTCTTGTAACACTTCTGTCAAAAAATCTTTTTTATTTGTTCAGTTTTGGGGGAACCTTTTCTGAACTTCAACCACTCAACAAACTTGCACATTCATCTGGTGTGCATTTTATTTTTAATAATCAGGCAGGTCCCTAGGGATCCAAGAATATGTACTATTGATTAATAAATGTGGCTTCTTTAACTTCAAGATCCCTAAATAAAAAGACCGACTCTCTCCTCTTTTCTTCCAATTATGCAACAAAATGTGTAGCAATAAAATACTCTTAATTTTTCCAGAACCTGGAGGTGATGATTACTTAAAATACATTAACGAGGGCCCTCCCTGGTGGCCAACGAGTTCAAGCGCAGCACCACTGTGAGGCTGTCTGTAGCCTCTGCAACCAAGCCGAGTTAGATATCCCACTGGGAGGTGGGGTTCATGAGGGTTGTGTGTGTGTGAGGGGGTGACCCACGGGGCACAGCAGACCTCTCTTGACCACCCACTGCTTCCCTCAGCAGTGTATTTTACTCCATCTACCTGTTCTGCTCCCCACTCTATTTCTGGTGAATCCTATCACCCCATCTCCATACTTCTGGCCTGTACCCCAGTTCTTGTAGGCATAAACAAGTCTTTAAAAAAATACATTAGCTAATAGTAAATATATTAAATTAGTCCAAATTAAGACAAGTATGTGAAAAATGTGTTTGATAATGTTATTAATTTGACAAAGAGATGGTTTATGTCATATAGTTGACAACAAATATTTGCTCAATGACAAGATATATTTTTGATTGCTTCATTTGGTATAGATGGAATTTACTGATACTCTCTTTTCTGCTTATTTTCTATATCTTCTCAATACTGAAATATGCTGAGTAGACAGAGAAATTGTGTTCTTTTGGTATATGCTGATGGAAGAATGTGACTACCATTTGAAGAACAAATACTGTTTTAAGGACAATAAAATTGTATAGAGAATGACATCATTTTGTTGGCTCAAAAATTGCAAGATTTACATTATTATTTGTATTTTAAATATGAGGTCAGCAAATGTTAAATTACAGGTAAGATGCCACAGAAATGCGATCCAGACAGAGTGATATGTATTATTGATTAATAATTATTGCTACCTTGGCTTCAAGGTCCCTAAATCAAAAAATTGACCTCTGGCTCTCCTTCTTTCCCTTTCTTTCCATGTATGTGACAAAATGGAAAACAATACAATAGTCTTAATTTATCCCGGGATCTGGAGGCAATCTGCTCATGCTACATTGCTGCTCTCTCACCATTTGTACAATCCCAGCATCTCAGGTGAGTGTGTTGATGGTATGGTGGGAAAGAGGGTGAGAGAGATTCATTCTTCTTCCCTCTGCACTTTACGCGGGTTCCATGACATTCCTTCTGACATGGCTCACCATAGAGGGGGACTGATGATGGGAAACACCCAGGGCTGGTGTCCTAACCCACATTGCTCTCACCCAATCGCCATGTGGATTTCCTTGCTGTCTGTTACTCGAGAGCACCTGATTTGGAACAATGGCCTGAGTAGACTTGTAAGGGGTGATCTGTATCCACTTTCAGTTCATCTTCTACTTATCTGTCATAGGGGACTTTAGCGCCTACATTTGCATATGATTTTATACATTTATCTTAGGAAATGTTTGTTTGATGGTATTCTTCTCCCATGGTTATAGCCAGAGCTGTCAGGACATATCTTTCGGAGCCATTGGTGATGTATTGTGTCTACTGTTTGGAATTTTCTAAAAAACATTCAGACAACCTTCCCAGGACTGCAGTGCTATTTCTGCTTCTTATTTTTTTGCTGTCACTCTTTTCTCCAGGGGGACGTACAGGATTGGGTGTGTGACAGGATGAGCGTGGGGGAGGTACACTTAGTCTCTGTAAAGTTTCAGTTCATGAGGAAGGAGAATTGCTTTAATTAATGTGTCTCCTAGGAAATCTGAGAGAGAGTGGGGCAATCTCATCACAATCAGAGCTGTCCCTACCTAATTAGTGAGATATTAAAGCAGAATTGCTTAAGTCAACCAATCTCACGTTCATAATCAAACGTGCACCCCGAGTTTGAATGCATTCTGACCCAACCTTTCTACTCTTAATTTATTCCAGGATCTGGGGGTGAAAATTACTTCAGAAAGAGCTGTCCTCTAAGAAATCTGCAAGTCGGCCTGGTGCCACTTTAGTGAGCTGAGCAGATCTGTACTATCTTGAGTATTATCTCTTTCCCAGTTTCTAGCCAAGATGCTTTTGTCAAAATTCACTTATTTTCTAAATGTGGTCTTTATGGCAACAATTAGGGTCTCAATCAATTAATAAATTTTGTTTAACATACAGACCTGACATAGAAATATATGAATAGTTCTTTTATTTTTTGCCTTTCATATTATTTATTGAACAACTCCTATTTGTGATGAAATGTGTTGTTTTGATAAAGAAAGCTTTGCATTTTCTAGATATTTACATAGGCAACTCTTTGGGTTAGGTAAATCCATGTCACATGATGGCAGAATCTGCCAGAACTTTGAAAGAAATTTTTTTTTTCCTTGTGTTAAAGGACTGCTTGAAGGATGTCAAATTTAAAGGCAAAAACAAAACAAAACAAAACAACACAAAACATATGCTGTGAAGATGAAAATCAGATATGTAATTGTATGTAGAAACTTATGAAGAATACATTAGAGTTTAATGCAGAGTGAAATTTGATACTCTTTGCTTAACAAGTCTTTATTGAGCACATACTTTATTCCAGTTCTCTCTAAGCACCAGAAATTCAACAGCCAGTGAAAACAAGCTTCTCTTCTAGCTATTATATTTTCACTGGGATCAAAGACAGACAATGAATAGATGAAGTGTAGCCTGACTGAAATGTACATATATAGATGAGTCAAAATAAACAGAATTAGAGGTGTGGAAAACAAGGGTGATTGGTAGCAGTTGAGAAGGTACCTGTTAAACAGATACAGAATATTCTTAATTTACAGACATTCAGTTTTCAAATTAGAGGCATGCATGGTTATTGTTCTAGCTTTATAAATTAATATTTTCTCAAATTCATTGAGAATACTCCTGGGAAGTTTTTTTTTTTTTTAAATCTCTTTTGTTTCTTTATTAAATTGTTCCTTCATTTATACTCCACAATGCTAATCTTTTTCTTTCTCTTTTCCATTGGACTTTTTTCTCAACTTACCCTTCCACGTATTAAATTGAGCAGCTGAGGGGACTTCCTGGTGGGCTGGGGATTAAGTCTCATCAATACCACCACTGACAACACTCTATGCTGTGGCATGAGTTGGATCCCTGGCCAGGGAGCTGACCCACATGGCACAGCAGACCTCTCCCTGTCTCACCTGCTGCTCCCCTCAGCAGTGTATTTCAGTAGATCCACCTGTAAATCTATTCCCCACTCTGTCTCTGTTGAGTCCTCTTGTGATTATATCTCTGGCCTGCACCCCAGTTCTTCTATGCAAACAATAAACAGATCAAAATTTTTTTAAATAAATTAAAATAAATTAATTGAGCAGCTAAAAAGTTCACTGCAATCCTTATTCTACATGGATTGGCAGCTTTAGGTTAAACAGGGAGGTGACAATTAAGCTTTAAGTTCACATAAATGAGGGTGGATTTGTTTGCAACCTATCCTATGCATTTCTTCCTTTTTATTTAACAAAGGGATAAAGGGATGGTGATTTTTAATGCCTGGATTTCAGAATTTTTAGTAGCCAAGATAAGAGTGAAGGGTTGCATGTGAATTTTGATTTTCTATTTCTCTGTTAGCCTTCAAGCTTCATCTCTTCTCCCTAACTTAACCTTCCTGGGCTTTAGAAAGTTGAATCTTTCCAACATTTTGTAAGGAAATTCTATAGCCTCAGCTTACTTTTATTTCTTCTTATTTTTTTAGTATCTTAGAATTTTAATTGGTAAGGTGATTGAAAGTTTTTAAAATTACACCCCCTCATTATGTTGTATGGTTTCTGCTTGTCTTTGATGAATTACTTTGGCTCTCTAGGTAAACAGTTATAGAACTTACAAACAATATCTCCTATTGTAGATCTTTGGATTTTTCACCCTATTACATTATATGAGTCAGAATTTCCTAAGCAATAATAACTAACAGAGTAGACTAGACGCCTTTTATATTTCTGATTTAAATTTTTATGACTAGTGTTTCATTCTTAAGCCTGATGTTGGTTTAAAATAGGCATTATTTAACCAATCATTAGGTATCATATTCATTATGATTTCTTATGATAAAATGTTACTGGGAAAATGATTATTGTTCTAACTTTAGAGTTGAGGGGAGGGAAGTTGCTTCAACTGAGTTCTGGACACTTGTGTCAACTCACAGGGAGATGTAAGAGGGAAAAGGGAAATGCTTATACTGAGGGCCATTTGACATCTATCAGTGGGGAGATACGTGTCTTGCAGAGATACGCTGACTTGTTGATTCATCTGTGGAATTCAAATGTTCACTGATCTCCTGAGGCTGACAAGCATAACTTGAAAATTAGGGCACTATGTTTTGATCAGCTACAGAATAAATAAGGAACTGAAATCATTGTTTGAAGGAGATATGACTACAGGGCTTGCGTTTGATCAGCAATCTTCAAATTTTTAGGTGAATGCATTTATATGCATGAAATTCCTTGTTTATTCTTTGTAAAATTTTTCTTAAAGAGTGACAATAGTTTATTAGCAGTTTAACCCCTGAGTATCCAAGTAGATATGGTATCTCAAAAAGTTGTCTTCAGGGATCAAAAGAGACTATTTGGGTCAAATTGGGCATTTTGTTTACTATTTCCAAAAGTGATTCTACTCAGCACCCAGGGTGAGTAATTAAACATATATCTCCCTATATTCCTTCTTTTTCCTCTAGTATTCCTTGGCTTCCTGCAGTGATCCTCCCTCATTCTTTCAAGACCAGAGCCAGGCAGCGTGTTATAACTATTGCTTTGAAATTTGCTATCTAAATCATGCTCGTGTTTACATAGAAGACAGTGAGTGGTAACTCCAAAGGAAAGCAGAGGCAGGTACAGAAAGGGTTGTGGTAAATCTCTTTAATTTAACCAACCATACTTAGAACAATCTGGGATGACCCAGAATTGAGAGCTCAGTGAAAGAGGGAAGAAGATAAAACATAACCAGCTTTCTTCTGAGTCCCAAGAGGAGCCCCCGACTTCTGCCGGACAAGCTCGGCTGTCCTAGAACAAAGCTCATTCCCATGGGAACACGCTCCCCTGGACACCTGCTAGCCAGCTTCATCTACCACAATCCATGGTGGGGGCCCCCAGCATGGTGGGCTGCGAGAGGGACAGAGTGTGAAGGCCCCTGGGGGTGGGTAAAGCACCAGCCTCGGTTGTTGTCTTTGCAGAAGCAGGAGAGAAATACTGGCCCTTGCTCTCAGCATTCACTCCCAGCCTCTCCCTCCACCCTGCCCACAGCAGCGACATAAAAGCCAAACACAGCTCTGTCTGTCATCTGGTTATTCCCCCTTATCACTTTCCTCAGGGATGCAAAATGCTGATGCAGTTGAGATCTCGAAATAAGTGATTTATAACTAAAATGGCCCTCTGCAGTGAAAGGTCTATGAGAGACGGGAGAATTTATTTGCTGAGTTACTATGCAAATTTCACAATTAAATCTTAACTCAGCTCCTGAGGGAATATCAAGAATTACTGAAGGAAAGGGGCTTTGACACGATTTTTTAAAAGGAAAGAGAGCAAAGAAATAGCAGCATATGCTACAGTTTCTCCACTCCTCCATGTCAGTCTCTCGGTGGGAATCGCTATGGAAAGAATCAGGTAGGACAGGGAACAGAGAAGATATAATCCGGGGAAATGCAAAGGAACCTACTTTCTTATTTGTAAAACTGAATTAATGAATTTTAAAACATATCCGTGGCTACAGCGTGCTGTCCAGGGGGAAATGCATTCGGAGACTCAGACACTCATCTATCCTTCTTCCCTACCAGGTGCTGGCAGCCCCTTCCCTCCTGCAAAAGACCCAGAAGCAGGCTGGAGAGCTGACCCTCCCCCTGCCTTCCTCCACCGCCTTCCCCTGCTGACCCCCCTGCTTCCTCAGCAAGGTAGCTTAGCTCCAGACTTCTGTTTTGACAGCACTCTCTTGGGTCCCTCCCCAGAAAAGGCCAAAGCTCCCAGTGCAGCTAAAATCTTTGCCATTAAACAGCTCCTCACTTCCCTGAACTGCATGCAAATACGTGTGCTCTCTGAGCTCCATCTCGCCCGGGTTGATTGCTCCAGGCCTGCAGACCCCGCACTTGGGGGGGGGGGCTCCTGAAGGACCTTCAGGCTGCAGGTGCTGGCCCACATGAGACCCACTCTCCAGGGTATCCTCCCAGATCCCAGAGCGCTGGGTGGGCCCCCAGCTCTTGCTTCTTGTGCAGGAAGGTGCTTCCTTCCGTTCCCCATGTGCACATACACGTGGAGGCAAATGGCTTGTCCAGGCTGCCATAACTGATACTGCCATGACAACATCCCGGCTCATTAGCTGGTCGTGTTTCTAAGCAGGAAAGAGTGAGTGTAGCAGCCAGCTACCCACATGCTGGAGACTGAACCACTGCAGACCAACATGGGGGGGGGGAGCTGTCTATGCCTCAGAATGTAAGCAAGCTGAGGGAGAAATTCCCTCTGCTCCCCAGTGCCCTTTTAACTTAGCTTGTTTTCTAAGTCCCTTCACTGATGGCATCCATTACAGTGATGTCATTTGGAAGTAGTTGAAGGGTTTGAGGCATTTCTGTGTCTCTGGCCAAGTCAGTGGTACTTGGAAGAGCTGACAGAAGGTAGGGAAGATCATAAATGTAGCAAAAACAATAAAATATTCTGGACAACGTTCTTTAAAAAGTATTCATTGAGGGCCCTCCCTGGTGGTACAGTGGGTTCAAGCATAGCACTGTGAAGCTGGCTGCAGCCACTTCAGTGCAAGTTCGATCCCTGCCCCAGAGGTGACCCACATGGTGCAGCAGACCTCTCCTGTTTCACCACTGTTCCTCTCTGCAGTGTACTGCATCAATCTGCCTGTTCTGCTCTGCACTCTGACTCAAAAAATATTCATTGAACATAGAGTGTAAGACTGGTTTTGTTCTAGAAGCTCAGATTCAGTCATGAGAGAATAGACAAAATCTGTCTTCAGGGGACTTGTGTCAATGGGAGAAGATGGGAAAAATAACAGGAAGCTTCTGTGAGTAGATACACGTGATGATGCTGACAAAAACGTAAGGCAGAGAGCGAGGAGACCAGTCACATAGGTGCTGAGTGAGTCCTATCTCAGAAGGGTTCAGCAAGAGCAGCCTTGAGGAAAGAATATGCCTGGCAGGTGGAGGGCAGTGGGGTAGTGTGAGCTGGAGGGAGAGACGTCTGGGGGAGGAAGCTCGGCTGAGGCAGGTGGGCAGTGCCTTGGACTCTGACTCATGGAGAGGGAAGCCATGGGCACTGGCAAAAGCAGCATGATCTGAGTTATATGTAGAGAGTACTTGGCTCTTGAGTTGAGATACACTTGGGTGAGGAAAACAGATCAGAGGACATGGGGGAAGATCAGCAAAGAAAACTAAAACAAAATAAACAAATGGGACCACACCCAACTAAAAAGCTTCATACCATGAAGGAAACTTATACCAAAATTCACCAACATGAAGATATTTCTACTGAATGGGAGGAGATATTTGCACATCATATTTTCAACAAGGGATTCATGTCCAAAACAAATAACTCATAAAAATCAATAATAAAACAAAACAATGAGCAGAGAGTCTGAAAAGATACTACTCCAAAGAAGACGTACAGATAGCTAGTGGCACATGAAAAGGTCCTCGTCACCTCTTATCATCAGAGAAACACAAATCTAAGTCACAAAGAGGTATCACCTCACACCTGTGAGAATGACTATTATCCAAAAGGTAAGAAAAAGCAGGTGTTGCAAAGGCTCTGAAGAGAAGGGAAACCTGACAGGCTGTTGGTAGGCATGTAAATTGGTACAGTCACTATGGAAAGAACTATGGCAACTCCTCAAAAAAAAAAAAATTAGAGAGCCCACTCATACAGTTACACCATTCCTGAGTATATACCTGAAACATGCAAAAACATTAATTTGGACAAATAGACTCAATCCATGATTAGTTTATAATAGCATTATATGTTGTATTG
Organism: Condylura cristata; assembly: GCF_000260355.1. Lineage (NCBI taxonomy): Eukaryota > Metazoa > Chordata > Mammalia > Eulipotyphla > Talpidae > Condylura > Condylura cristata. The sequence goes on along the minus strand of NW_004567102.1, from coordinate 84,497,589 downwards.
TCAGAAAAGTCATGACCTATCTCTTTCTGTTTTCAAGAAAAAATGTGTGATGACTTTTCTGATAATACAACACAAAAACTCAGTAGATAACCAAGAATTAGAAACAACTAAGTGCCCATTGAGTGATACCCAAGGGAATAATTTTCAGCTATAAGAAAAAATCCTGCCATTTGAAACAATGTGGATAAACTTAGAAAGCACTGTGTTTGTGAAATAGGACAGAAAGAAAAACAATGATTTCACTCATGTGTAGTATATAGAGAAAACAGACAAATGAACTAAATCAAACCAAAATAAACTTTAGGATTGTAGTATCAAATTACTGTTCACTAGAAGGGAAAGGAAAGCTGGGGAAAAAGGAACAGTGTTGTGGTGAAAGATAGACTTGGGTTTGGGGCAGTGAATTTAGTTATATAAACAACTTGTTGGTAATGATGCACATTGGCAAACACTAGAACATTATAATGCCATTAGCATCAAAAATGAAGTGTTAAGATAAGGAAAGAAAATAGAGGAGGAGAGTTAGAGACTGTTGGAGAAATCCAGTGTCATAGGAGCAATGGGGATGTTGACATATGACATATTATGATGGTAAAGACATCAGGATGTGGGATAAGATGAACAGAGCATTCAAGGATAGTTCCTAGACTTTTAGGCTGAGCCAGTGAAAGAAAGGGAACCATTAACTTATATGGGAAGGACTATGAGTGAAAAAGAATATAGGGGAAATAATCAAGAGTTCATTTCTGGGCATTTGAGATTTGAACTCCCTAATCTATGATATTTTAAATATCTGAAGAGAAACACCATGGGCAGATAATCATGAAGTATAGTCAGTTGTGCTTTAATGGACCAATAAGTGCCTAAGTATCATCGGACATGCAAAATTGTGTCATTGATACTGTGAGGTTTATAGAAAAAAACAGGGTTGGGACATAGCATTCAAAAGCTTTTTAGAGATGTATCGGAAATGAAAGCACAGCTTCACAAGTGTTAAATGCTCATGGAAATATTCTGTAAATACCATGATAAATATAGCACTTTGCCCTGGAAAAATTTAGAAGTTTGCTTTTAAGTAAACATTTGCCAAGGTTTCAGCATTCCAGTAAATCTGACATGGTGGAAAGGAGGGTCACCTGAATCCCTGGGGAGCAGCACAGCAGGGTGGACGTGGGGGGCTCTGTGCTAGGCTCAGGGGCTCCCTCGCAGGCATTTCTCCCTTTGCAACTTCAATCTTGTGGCATATTTTCCTGGCTTTCAGCTTGAAAGGCATACCATTATAATAGACACCTGCTTGTGCATGACTGCGCGTGAACATGTATACACTTACATATCTTCTACTGTATTCTATTTTATGGATTTAAAACTGGACTCACCTGCTGCTCTCATCAACAGGAACTGCTGCTGCAGGCCCCGTTCTTTCTTCTGAAAGTCTCGAACTACAAATAGTAGGGCTTTTTCCTGAGAACACTGTTCGGCATTTTCACCTATGGTGTGTAGTCAGGCTTGGGATGTTCAGAGAGCGGCGTTGTTATGCTTTGTGTTTGTGTTTGTGTGTGTTTACACAATTACAATTACAGGTATGTAGGTCACGAGACTTGTAGCTGCAGGCAAGGAAGGCCCAGCGCTGCCATGTCCAGGAGCCAAGACTTGTGCCTCAGGGCAGGTCAGTTCAGCCAATGGAGTTTGTTTCTGTTTCTTGGGGTCCAAACCAAACAGCAGTTTAATACACAATTCATGTCCTGTTCAAATGGCTCCCTAGCACACCAGTGTATCTACTGCTCTGGAACAAACATACAGGTTCAGATCAAGGGTTAAAAAGAACTGTCCTGACACTAACATAGAAAACCTTTTACATATGAGAGATTTAAATTGTATGGAAAGCAAACTTAACGAGTGTTTTTAATCACTTGAAGTCAAGAGAGGTTTCTGTGATGGACAACCATGTGTCACTGACCCAGGATTTGAGTTTATTGAGGAAGAACCAGACCGTGGGCAGTGGAAGAGTTTCAAGAATCTGCAGTCTCTGACCAGCTCTGGGCCGCTGCCTGAGCAGCTGAGAGGCCTCCCCTTCCAATGGGCTCTCCCGTGGCCTTCCGGCCCGGCAGGGCTGAGCGGTGAGGATTGCTTAGTAATTGCTTGCCCTGCGCAGAGCTTTACCTTGACCCCAACCGAGCACATTAGCACAGGCCCAGAGGCCCAGCACCTAAATGAAATGTAGCTCCACTCACAAGGAGCTTGAGACTCAGCAAATAAGAACCACATATAAAAATGAAAACTTGGTCCCATATGTCTTTAAACCCATGACGGTTACTGCTGCTCTGATACTGCAAGGGAAAATGACTTAGATTTTTGTTGGGGAGATGGATTTTTGGGGTCTCTCTGTGCAATTTTCTTTAACATAGTGGGGTCTTTGTCACTGTAATGAAAACTGCCTTCAGCTCGAAGGAAAAAGGAGAGGAAGAGGGGACAACAGCAGCAGGCTGGAAGCTGAATCTCCCAAATAAATTAAACACTTTGGAGACACTGGATTTATATTAGAAACACTGATAAAGCCTTATCCTTGAAGGTGTGAAGATCGGAGCTCTTAAAATTAACGTAAATAGCAGCATTACCGCCCTGGGCATCGATGGGGATCTTGAGTGGATGAAAAGAGAGACAACAAAGGAAAAGGTCACATGCAACAAAGAGTGTTTGCAAAATCTGAGGGAAGTTTGTGCAGCTTTGAATAGCACCTCTTACTTTTAGTTCATAGCTATCCTGTCAAATGAAGCAAAGAGAAAATAACAAACAAGTGGGTTTGTGCATGAACAAATGGGCATTTTTCAGGGTAACTTCTATTCCGTGTATGCCTGCCTATGCGTGTGTGCGTGTGTGCGCATGCGTGTGTGTGTGAATCACATGCGGATCCAATAATACATTTAAGGTGGGAATGTAGAAGAAGGAAAAATGTCCAAAAAGGAAGGTGACCACAGGTCACCCAGCCCCCCGGGAAATGCGTGTCTGGCTGGCGGGAAACTGGGGCAGCCAGACACTGACAGGCAGCCGGACAGCGTGCACATGTCCGCGTGTTTGTGCTGCACAGCGGACAGCCCTTTATTAGGCAATGATGTGCTGAGTTTCAGGTTTACATTACCAGGAGACTTGGAAAAGTTGAAACTCGGCCTAACTAGGGCTGCCAATGGCCTCTAATGAAAATTTCCATTTGGAGAGACTAGATGTTGACTTGGCATGACACCAAACAAGCAGCCTGCTGCAAAATTTTACACCAATTGTATTTCTCCTAATTAAACCCTGTCTGACCTCAGCATTAAGAAACAATTTGTTTCAGGATATAACCAGCACACATAAGCAATTACATTCTGTTTGCCCCATTAGCATTATTTGGCTCCTTTGCTATCCAGGGCTGCTACACAGCAAACACTGCCCTGAGCCAGGGCTATAAAAAGCCTGGAGTGTTCGGAGGCTTTTCTCCCCCATCCTCAGCACTAAGAATATCACCGTATTTTAGCCAAGCCGAAGATTCTGGGAACAGTGTGCTTCTGTGTTTATTATAAGGGAGTGTCTATATATATGAGTATTTTTCATGAGTTAAAAAAGACTCTACTTATAAAAAACCTGAGGAAGCTATAATAATCCAGTTTATAATAACCTCGGCTTATCTGGTGTGCTATTTTGCATTTTTCCACTTGCTCGTACTTTTACTTTTTCCTAACTGTCAGACTTTGTGAAGCTAGGAATTTAAACCAAAAGACACTGGGCCCTGCAAACCTGGGGAGGGGGCTGGGACAAGGTTCTCTTGCAGAAGGAGCAGCTCATCCGTGTGGCAGAGACTGACATCCACCCTGACATCTACCTGCAGACCTCCTGTGAAGGTCATTTCAGGGGCAGGAGCCCTGAGTCGGGGTCACAGAGGGGCCTTGGTCCTCTGGGCCCCGCCACTTACACCTGCTGTGCTCGACAGGGCATAAGCTCTCCGACTCTCCATTTCTTCTTTTATGAAACAGCACAGGTGGTACCAGATGTATTGCTTCTCTGAGGTTATTGCAGAGAGAGTTGAATCATAGATTATTTTTCTCCATGATCCTTGAAAGCTGTGCAGTCCCAGATAGATAGAACATTCATCATAACTTCATCCTGCATCTTCTAGCTGTGGGCTCCCTTACTCCCGCCCCCCTCTGCTTGGGAGCTGTGCTGGGAACCGTGTGTAGGAAGGTACACGTGTGCAAGGTCAGAAGGAGCTGGGTGGTGGTGAGGGCACGTCCCCGTCACCTGTTGGAACAAGCCACACAGGTAGGAGGGTGCTTGTGCTCCACTTTCTGTCTAATTTTGGACAAATGACTTGCAAAGATATTTATCATTGGTTTCCGGACTTCAGTTTTTCTACCTGTAGAATGGGAATAAAGTCACCTCCCCCTTTGCATGTCCCATAGACACTGTGGGCACGGGCAAGGGTTGCCTGGGAAGAGCTCTAAGATTCTCACAGTGCAGGCATTAAGGAAGGATCAGGGCTCTTGCTGTGCATGTTGCAGCGAGGTGTGGCAGGCAGGCGAGCTCTTCAGAGCAGAGCTTCTCTCTGTGAATCAAGAGCACCTTCTGTTGGCAACTAAATCTCATGAGCCTTAAAAATAAAGGTACAGTTCAGCGTGGAAGCAAACTTAAAGGGAACAGAGCATAAAGAGTAAGACTGTAAGAAAGCCTCAGGATGAACCTCCACGTTTGGAATGACACATCATCACAGCACGCCTAGAAGTAGAAGACACAAGCTCAGAGCTTTGGCTCAGGATCTGGAGTGGAATTTGTTCCACTGGATGGAGAACTGCTCTTAAACAGGGGATTGCTGTGAGTTCCATATCAGACAGAACTTGCCGTGAGACATGGCAGGTCCTTCTGCTACTAGCCTGACCATCAGTCACCTCTAGCTGTCATTATCCACATTTTCTTTTTAACCTATCTATGTATTTCTCACCAGTCAAAGCTACTGAAATCCCTATGTGATTAAAAGATCAATGACTGTAAAAATTTAGCAATTCTCCACAGTACTCTGGACAGGGACAGATGTCCTTGGCAGTGTGGGGGCTCTGGATCTGCATTTCCTACGCCTAGTGAATTGGCTGCAGTTGGGATGCCTCCAAAACACACTTGCTAAGCATAGCTGGCACCCAAAACAGTGCTTAACACAAAGTAAGTACTCAATAATATTTAGTGTATTAAGGCATAAGTGATGATCTAACTTATTCACAACAAGACTACCCATGGAGTAGGATGTATAAAAGCTCACAAATGGGATTATTTTCTCACAAATAGGGATTACTTTCTATCTAAAAATTGTTAGGCACTGCCAAGTTCCCAGTAGGATGGAAGGGAACGTGAGGACTTCTACGGATCCAGGATTGAAATCCTAAGGCTCTACAAGGAAAGCAATGAGGATCGGCCCCCTCTGGCTTGAGGTAAACCTCTCCTCTACTTTCTGACAGACTGGCTCTGCTCTTCAGGCCCCTTAACTGACTTAGATCACACATCTGTTTGGCCTCTGATCCCCCCTACCCCGCTGCAACACCAGCCATCAGTGAACTTACTTTCTCTTATGCTTCTAGAACTCCCTTGCAGTCCACTGCCTTTCCTAACATTCCATTGCTACTGGTGGGTTTTACCTTAAGCTACCTAATGGCTAGTGAACTCAGTTTTTCTGCAGATGGTTGCAGTAGAATGCCAGGCCAGATGCCCAGTTCAATTTGAATTTCAGATAAACCACACATAGCTTTTGTATTGTAAGTATGTCCCAAACACTGCATGAGACATATTGATACTAAAACATTATCTTTGGTTTGTCAGACAATCAAATTGAACTCAGCATCGTGCATTTTATTTATTAAATGTGGCAATCTTATCACAGATGGTTTTAATTGGACTCTTACATCTTGTTGATCTCTAATTCTTGATTGTCAACGTCAAGTTTTCAGATGACTTGATTTGTATTGTCTGCTCATAGCCGGGTCTACCCAACATTTTCATCATTCCACTTTCATTGTCCTTCAATTTGCATCTTTCCAGTTCTTGTTGCTCATCTTGGCACCACTTCTCTCGAACCAGCATCACTTCTATTGGAGACTGTTCCAGATCCCTGTCTCTGATCTTAACACAGTCTATGAAGTGCCGTAGGGAGTCCTGGAATAGATTTTCTCCTTGTGACTCCTACCTGGCTTCTAGTCTTGAAAAAAAAAAATGGCGTAAGATGTTGGAAGGAGCAAATCAGCTGCAAACGACAACTGAGATGCAGAGCCTGGCATTGGCTTCTACCTCAGACTAGTGGGGTTCTCCTGTGCAACGTGAGATGAAAGATGCCACTCATTTACTTCTCATTCTAACGTCCTAGAAGTAAAAAAGGACAGTCTACATACCAGCAGACAGCACTTTCCATGATCTTGAAGACATCTTTCTTCTCTTTCAGCCTTGACCCTTGATGTCATATTTCCTTCAGCTCATCAAAGCCTGTTACTCACCATCTCCTATCTTTTTATTTTTTCATTCTTCGTGTGTCACATGTAGTGACAAATGCAAGCAAGACTTAGCAATTTTTTTTAAGATTTATTTTATTTATTTATTCATACAGAACTGGGGTACAGGCCAGAGATGCGGAGGGTGAGAGGATTCATCAGAGACAGAGTGGGGAGCAGAACAGGCAGATCATCAAAGTACACTGCTGAGAGGAGCAGTGAGTGGGCCAGGAGAGGTCTGCCACACCATGTGGTCACCTCCAGGGCAGGCGGGGATTGAACTCATGTGGAAGTGGCTTTAGTTTCTTAGTGCTGTGCTTTAACCCGTTGCGCCACCAGGGAGGGCCAACTTAGTGATTTTTTTTAACAGATTTTCTTACCTTGGAGACTACTCTGATGTTGAGGAATAATAATAATAATAATAACAATAATAACAACAACAACAATAATAATAATAATGCATACTTATTCAATATCTCCTAAGAGCGACCACTATCAAGTATTACATTTTATACATTGTTTAATTTCAGTTTTATATCACTCCCATCCTCATAAGAGAAAACAGAATAGGAGATACAAATGTCAAATTATATCTTCTACTTTATGTAATTTGGTGAATCCAATATTTGCTGTCACCTCAAACTGGCATCACAACCCAGACTTTTATATCATCCTGCTATTCCCTCCATTTGACTCATAGTAGGATCTGAGAGGTATAATGGCTCTTGGTCATTCAGGCCTGTCTGTAATGCTCTCTCAAATTTGGGTTATAAAAGAATGAACTGTAATCTGGATTTGGAAAGTCAGGCTAAAGAGACACAGTCTTCCACCAGGCATCCTGTACCTTCATTTTTTCTCCCAACCTTTTCCTGCTAGAGTTTCTTATCCTTCTGACATGGCACACTTTGCTTTGATCTAACACCCTCCCCAGAATCTGGGTATCAAAGGTACTGATGACTGCTTCAACACTTCCTTCATTATTGTGTGTTTTTAAAAAATCATGGGTAACTGATAATGCATCCCGTCACCCCCCTCCCCAAAGAAAGGCTTCCCCCAGCTACGGGATCTGTACATTGCTGGAGCATCAGATCTAAATTTGGAGCAGTGACGGTGCTGAGCCAGTTCACTTGAGTCTGAATGTTCCTGCAGTGTTAGGACTCTGTTATAATGCTATCAAGTCCAAAGGAAAATACTTCTTTCCCTTTCATACACTCTCCTTCTGGAAGAAATTGACCCCAGAGCCACCCTGACAGGGTGCATGATAAAGCAGGGGTGAGCTAGGGTTTCATTTCCCAAATTATTGTCTGAACCCAAATGTGTCTGCATCATCCCTGTCTCTGCTCAGAAGGCCATCTTGATTCCAAGAAGCAGTGTGACTTACTGGCTTTGCTTAAATCAAGGAAGAGTGGGGAACAGAAAATCAGAGGGCATTTTATTTTTACCCCTAGAAATTTCTCAGTGAGAAATACTACTGTAGCTTAAAATCTTTCTTAATTTTCATAGCATTGCATTATCTCTTGCTCTCCAGAGATAGTGCAGTAAACACCTTTTACATTTCTGTTTGTACTTGACCTTTCTGGTTAGCTTCAGATTGAGACACCGAAGCCCTGGGTCTTTGAAAATAAGGATGCAGAAAGCTTTTAGGACAAAATAGTGTGAGTTCACTGACACACAAGCCCATGCGTATAGTACCATGTCCTTAACAGCTAGGTTCTGGATCATCTGTGGGAAACTCATCCTCAGACCCAGTCTGTTGGAGTTTCTAGTGGCTCACAGGACCTTGAGGCCATGGTCTGATACCACTGAGTGTGATGGACAAACCCTGGTGATGACCTTTCCCTGGCAAGGCAGCAGCAGGTGGAATCTGACTTTGATTGATGCATGGGAATGTCCATCACTTCTCAGTTGAGCTTGGTGTTCTCAACTTCTTTACCAAGGAATTTTTTCTTCTTCCCAGTTTATTGAAGATACATTTCTTAGGGCTTCAAGCACTAGGCGAGAATGCATCTTGGTCCAGTTAGGTAACCAGAAAAAATAAAAAATACCGGGGTTAGACAAGGAAGGAGGAAGAGTTTAGCCTAGAAGCCACTGGTTGTGAGCATGATATCCAGTATGCTGAGGAAGAGGGAACCCACATTGGATAAGACTCCTGGGTCCTATACTCTAAAGGCCTCTGTGGCCTGTAAATTAAGGATATTTGGATGATCCAAGTCATACTTTGTGCCAGGTTCAGATGAGATAATTATGTATAGGGACTGAGAGGGGCAGTTATTAAGTGATGAAAGGATGGTGGTGGTGTTAACTTTATGTTGCTATGATACAAATTACCACACATATAGCAGCTTCAAGCAACACAAATTTATCATTTAGTTCTGTGGGTCATCACCCTTGCAAATTCCAGCTGGGTTCTCTCCCAGAGCCTCACCAGGCTGAAATCAAGGTGTGGATTCTTTCTGGTGTCTCTTGGGAAGAGTCAGCTTTCAAGCACAGTTGGGTTGTCACTAGCAAAATTCAGTTTCTGGCCCCTGCTTCTGGCCTCCAGTCAGCTGGCTTTGCTCCACCTCAGGTCATGTGATTCTCTCTCAAGTAGGTGGTTCCATTTTCAATTTGCAGGGGTGTCAATTCTCCCTCACACTCTGCCTCTCCTACCACCAGCCGGAGAAAACTCCCTGCTTTTAAAGAACTCAGCTGATGGGTTGGGCTCACCCAGATAACCTCTGTATATTAAGGTTAGTTGACTAGGGCTTCAGTTATCAGCAGAATCTCTTAACAGGGGGACCCACATCTGTGCCTTACTGAAACATCAGTGGGCAAGAATCTTTAGAATCTGCACCCAGAGTTCAAGGGTGACGCTCATGGATGACTCAACTTTCCAAGTAGTTTCTGGAAGAGAGAGCTGAGGCTAAGTTTGGAGGCAGGTGGTAAAAAACACCCGTTTGGTCTCAGAGGCAGAATCCATGAGTTTGTTCCCTGCAAAAATGAGAAGTGGATGGAGAGAAGGATGGGAGCTATGCCAAGTGGCAGGGAAACAAAACTTTTAAGCACAGACTATTATATAATAGTTGAGCTTTTCCCTCTCCTTTACCCTGTTTGTCTGATCATGTCTCTCCTCAATGCTGAATGGCTCTCTGAAGATCTGGCAGAACTGCATTTCAGGTCTGGGCAGATGTAGTGCTGAAGAGGATACAGAGTGAGTACCTAGACACTGAGGCAAGGGCAGAAGGAATGTGGAGTCATCAGTGGCCTGGAGCTTGGTAGCATCATCAAAGGGGAAATAGCCCGCAGTCCAGGGGGAAGCACAATGGTCACAAAACCGACTCCAGCCCAGCTGAGCAGACAATGAGAGGTCATCTCTCTGGACTCCTGTTCTATAACAAGGCAGCACACCTGTCTCCTCCTCCCTGGTCTTGCGGTCACTCAACAAATCTCACTGTGGTACCTGCTATACAGCCCAAGGTACTGTGTTAGGTGCTGGGGATTCAGCAGTGAACAAAATCCAGTTGCTGGTCTCCTGGAGCTTATGCTGACTTGAAGGACATGACAATAGCCTGACAAGCAGATGCAAAAAATATGTCATTGTAGTTAGTGACAAGTGTTAGATGGAAAAACTTAAAGGCAGGAAGATGCTGATGCTGCGACTATTTTTGATGAGACGATCGAGGAAGGTCACTCTGAATGAACTCCTGAGGAAGGTCAGGAGCTTGGAGAAGTGGTCTGTGTGGCCATCAGCGAGTGGCCCACTGAGTCCTGCTCTGTCCCAGGAGGACCGTGACATATTCTTTCTACTCTTGCTAAACCTGCTTTGAAACCACTTAGGTAACTGTTTCAAGGACTATGAATTATGAATGAATGTGGGCTCAACAGATGCATGGAAAATCCCACAACTGTAAGGGTTTCCAAGCATCCCCAGCCTTACCTGGCTGATCAAAGTTGGCTGTGTCTAAGCTGCGATTGGAATGAAGTTCTGAAACATGTCTCTCCAAAACTGCTTAGGGTCTGAGTCCACCCTCTTGAGCAAGTGTGCCAAAAGGAGATTGACCACGGGGTCAATGGCATCATGACAAGAGAAAGTGCCCAAGGTGAGTAGGCGGCAACATCGTCTTTGTTTAGAAAGGACTAACTGACATGCCCCAGCACCCAACCCAGTCATGTAGGACCCCACAGGTCCCCAGCATCCGATCCAGACACACAGGACCGCACCAGAGACCCAGCACCTACGCTGGACCTGGTATGTTATAGGTATCCAATAACTATTTTTTTTAAAGATGCATTTATTTATTCATACAGACCTGGGGTACAGGCCAGAGATGCAGACAGAGCGGGGAGCAGAACAGGCAGATCATCAAAGTACACTGCTGAGGGGAGCAGTGAGTGGGCCAGGAGAGGTCTGCCATGCCGTGTGGTCACCTCCGGGGCAGGCGGGGATTGAACTCATGAGGAAGTGGCTTAAGCTTCTTAGTGCAGTGCTTTAATCCGCTGCGCCACCAGGGAGGGCCCCCAATAACTATTTTTTAAGTACAAGAATAGGGAAGAAGTAATAAAAATGTAATTTTCTAAGTGGAAGGGTTATTTCTGTGAGAATAGGAATAATTGTCTATTGTTCTAAAAGCTATACCAAAACAGCAATAAGCCTGGAAACAAATTCAGTTTCCACAAAGGGGGGATTTTATAGTAATTAATATTGTTAAACAGAGGACATGGTGAAGTTTCCAGGTGTAGGACATGCCCAGTACTGACAGATGGCCTCTGTCAACTGTGTGATGGAGACAGATCTTTGTGGGACAGGAAGCTTTTCAGGAGACATTTGTGATCACTCTATAAGAATTCCTGACCTTAAATGAGGGAGATGGGCACTAGGCATTCAAGAAAATGGGACATTCCCTGAAAGAGCGACTGATTGAGTGGAGATGAGGAGATAGTTGAATTCGATGAGGACTGTCAGGCAGCCATCTGACACCCATAAGCTGTACTCCCCATTATTTCCCTGAATCTCTTGGCATGGCTGTCTCAACGTGGTTTCTGTTCTTGGCATGGCAGAGTAAGACTTGCTAAAGTCAGAAAGGGACGGAACTGAAGGTTTAGCGGAAAGACAACTTTCCCTCTCGCTCCTCGCGTGTGGCCTGTGAATGAACACTCAATGAAATGAGTTTGGGGCAGATGAATACCCTTGCGGCACCGTGGTCCAATCCTTTCCCTTAGTCCATTTGCTTTTAACTCTCTCTTGAGCAACTGTTCTGTAAAGTTAATAGCTGCAAGCTCTTCGGGGGAAGGTTTGCTAAAATCATGTCCAAGAAAATAAATATAATGAATGAACAATCTCCGGAGAAAGCCTTGACATTTAAAAAAAAAATGTAAATTAGTCTCACAAGGATCTGCTATGAAATAGGCAAAGTGCATTAGTACAAATGAGATATTTTTATAGCGATTATAGGAGCCATCTCCTGGGGACCACACCTGAACTCTTAAAAGCTGAACCAAAACCCAGTTGTGTACCCAGGAATCTAGCGTGACAGATTTGAATGTATTCCACTAATAACTCTCCTCACCCCAGGCTTGCATTTCAGTGCACGGTTCCCCTGTTGTTCAATGAGCTTTGATACAAGAATGCTGGAGCATGGCTTTGAACTCCTCTGAACCCAATTACAGCCAGCCATTTGGAAGTGCCGTGGTGGGATGATGGTAGAACAGTGCTCTCTGAACTAGCACACAGAGAGTTCAAGAAGGAGTTGACTGCGGCGGGTCTGGCAGCCAATTCAGACATGGAACCGTGCCGCCAATGGCACCGCTGTCTGCCAACCTACAACGAGGATGGAGAATATAAAAGGGAAATTCAATTAGCTCACCAAAAATGGATCTAGCAAAGCGGAGGGGCAGCCGGAAGCAGCTTTCTTCTTTGATGTGCGGAGACTCCTCTTTCTCCAGCACGTTCCTGTTCCTGGCCCAGGCTGGGGTGTTGGAGGTCTCCCCCGCCCCCTCCAGGCTTTTCCCCTCCCCCCAAACAGTTCCTAGCTCTTCAGTCAGAATGGAAGTCAGTTTTCCAGGTGAGAATCCCAGGCTTTTTCTGTCCAGATCAGCTTGGGACCAATTAAGAGGACCCCAACGGATAAAAAGGGAGCCGGCAGGCAGGCTTCCTCTCTTGTCCCAGGGGCTCGAGGTTGACACACTTTCCTTTCAGACAAAGGGCATGGCCCCAGAGAGTCTAGTACCCAGGATAAATACAAATAATAAAAATAAAAGAGAGGGCATTTGTGACCAAGCGCTAAGAAAGGAGCGGCCTTTTATTTATATCATAAATCTGTTTTGTTTTATGGTCTGACCGTAAAACCTTAAAGTGACATTTTAAATCTGGACTCCCTAACATGCTTCTGTTTTAGTTGATTGAAGCAGACCTGACCTGCCAAGCCCTGAAGCCGTGTGGTCATTCACACTTGTCCTCTTTCCAGTTTGGAGAGGTCACCGGGTGAGGCACTGGCATGGTTAATTCCTCAGTTTTGCAGGAGAGAAACATCACCACACCTTGAAAATGCAACATCCCTTTTTGTGAACCTCTTGGACTCTTGAGACAATGGATAGGCAGGTTTTTCCTAAACAGCCAAAGCTACTGAAGGTGGCTTCTCGATATTTCGATGAAGCCAGTGGACAGATTCGTCTCTCTGTGCAGTAAACCTGCCCTTGTCTGGGACAGCCAAGCTGTTCCTTGAATATTGCAGCTGTAATTGAGAAGCGAGAAGTGGGGCGTTTGGGGAGGGTCTCTAGGGGGTGTAAATCAGACAACCCCAACGTGCTCTGCCATCTGGGGCCCTTTGTCCACAGCTCCTTACCAGTCCCCCATTTTAGCCTGCACCCCACTTACTAGTCCTGACAACTCCCTCTCCCCCAATCTTGTGTCTACCCGAAAGGAAACCCTTCAACTTGTGATCTTTCAGAGGACGCAGGTGACACCCCTGGAACCACAAAGCGTTAGTAATCTCGGGGACCCACCCTTTCTCACTCCTCTGGCTTTCTAAGCCCTTCCCCTCAGCCCAAGCTTTTCCTGCATAGTCCCCAGCTCAAAATTCCCCAAAACCGGGGCAGAGTGGAGGATTGCCCAGGGTATTTTCAATCTCTGTTTTTAGTCCTACAATCAAAAGCTGCTAAATAGCTCCTTACTTCACAGAGCTTAGGCCCAGAGCACAAAGAAGTTTTGGTGTGGGGGCGGGGTAAGTACCCTGCATCTATTTCTGCTTACATTAGAACAGACACAAAGAGATACATGCATATAATCTTCCATACCGACATCAGAGTTCTCAAATTTGTGGATCAAAATATCTTTGGCTTTTTCTTCCCTCTTCCTCCCAACACGTGACAAACAGCCTCAATCAATCCTTTACTTTCTCAGTGACTTCTTCACTTTAGTGGAACTAGATGAAACCTTCCTTTCATCCAGCCTGCTCCTAGCTCTCTTTTTCTCTCTGTGTTCCTGCCAAATCCTCCTAATTGGATTCCTGCCTGTGGTCCTTCTCCACGTTCATGCATCATGAAATCATAGTATTCTGAGCACTTTGCACAAATGATCTCAGAGGGCCTGTCCCAGTGCCCAGCGGTGTGTTACTGTGCAGTAAATCTATTGCTTTTCCTTGAATTTTCTTGACTATGCAGCAGTGGTAGTTTACCTATTGCAACAAGTCCAAATATCTTTACCACTCCTTTGTGGGACTGACGTCACTGCCGCCACCCCTTTGCCAGAGACACTGGGATGAGAGTCTTCCCTGACCCCTCCTCTGCTCTACTTGGTTACCTGTGCTTTCGAAAAATCTCTCATTCCTGTCTCACCACTCTTTTCTCTCCAGTGATCCATTCACCTTCCCTTCCATCCTCACCTTCAATCCTGCCCACCCATTAGTAGACACTGCTATTTGCTCACCCAAAAGGGAAGTTCTCCCCCTTTTTGCTTAAAGAGCCTGACTTTGTTGTAGACACGCGTCTCTAAAATGTCGCCCTTCTTGGAGTCTCAGACCTTCTGGGTTGGTCATGTTACCTAATTCAGACCCACAGAGCAGAAGCAAATGCTCACAAGGGCGTAGGTGAAGTTCTGCACTGATATAGTAACCACTGATATAGTAACCACAACCCCTGCCCAGTGTGTGGCTTGGTGCCTGGAGGGAAGCTACCATCCTGCCACCAGGCACAAGTTAAGGCTCAGGACACCAGACACTTGCCACGAGGGGCAAGAGGCACAGGTTAAGGGCAGAGGGGGTAGGAAGCAAAAAGCAGTCTGGTTTCTTGGTGACTTCTTTGGGCAGCTGCACCTGTTCTGTGTGGCATTATCTCTGACTTATTATTTCATAGAAAAATAATGGAATTCCCAGTGAGGTTAAATCATCAAAATTGAGTTCCCACAGTCAGATGAATATAATCCCAACAATAATCTTTCAAGGCAGAATTCAAACGGTAGATAATTTGTGAAGGCAACACCCTAGTGTAAATCATTGCTTCCTCTACACTAGCATGGGATAGAGAAGTAACCTCTTAATCACTCCTGTTTCAACCCTTCTATCATTTTGACTATATATTACCTCCTCTTCAGACAAATTTCAAAAGCTACTTTTCACAAAGCCTTGACCTTCTCCCATCAGCAATCCAGTCTCCTAGCATCCCATAATCGTACGTAACAGGAAACCCAGCATCCCTTCTCTGAGTGTGCCTGCCTGCCATAAGCTGAGTCTTGCTTTTGACAACCCTCATCTTCCTTGGCCTTTTACAAGCCCATGAGTAACATAAATGTAGCCCAAACCAGCTCTCTTGCCCTTGCGTCCTCTTTCCAAGACTTGTACCTTCCCAATCCCTCTGTTCCTTTAGGTCTCTACTTAAATGAGCCCTTAGACAGAGTGCCTTGGTTTTTTCTAGAATTAGAAAAAAAAATACCACACTGTTCTACATTCCTCTGCTTATACTGTATTATTTTTATAGCACTTATCACTACATCGATGAATATTATATCGTATTACATTATTTTTACTCATTTATATTTATTCGCTGCCTTCTTGATTAAAATAGAAACTTCATGAATCGAGCATTTTTATCTGTTTTCTATACCACAGAATCTCCAGATTTAGAATAGCATCTAATACCTAGTAAGTGGCCAATAAATAATTATGGAATGAAGCATTAAAAGGAAACGAAGAAGGAAAGAAATAGGAAAGGAAGGAAGGTAGGTCACACATTTTGAAGAGAAACTTGAAATAGTCACAATGCTCCTTAAGTCAGAGAAAATGAAGGGCTGATTTAGGAGCTGCAATTCCTCTGAGGACGTTTTCCCAAGAACAAGTGACAATTACTTGAGATAACATCTCCCTGGATTCTTCTTTACATCAGAAGATGGTAAAATCGCTAATGCTATGAACGACACCTTGCGCTTGCAGTTGCTGGAGGGAGTGGTGTTAACGTTGCCACAGCAACAACACATCTTATGTAAAATCTCCAACTTGCTGCAGATGTGGGAGTCAGTTTAAAAGTTTTCTCAGGGATTCAAAAAAAAAAAAAAAATAAGATGTTTTCTAATTTGTCCGAACTGATTACTTACTCTTATTCACATAGTGCAACATACGGTAAAACAACTTTTGAACTGTGTCTTTTTTTTGGGGGGAGGGGAAGCTAAAGATTCCTTTATGTCACTTGTCTGTAAATTGTTGTCAGAAGTTCCAGTGCCATTGAGGGAGATTGGAAAAATGAAGTCTGTAACACCCTAAATAGAAAATGGCTTTGAGCCTACCAGTGTGACTTCCTGGGGTTTGTATGCATGGGATGTCCTTCTGTTCTTCTAACACCCATGTCACTTCTCTTGTTATTGGTCTTTAGATTTTCAGTTCCAACTAGATTTTGTCACAACTTAATCTTTCCTTTCCTTTATATTTGTTATCCTCTCAAATAATTCTTCTTCAGAAGGACTCTATGACTGTCCACCCTAAAATATGTGCGAATAGCAACTCTTTGTCTGCTCAAAATTCTTCATTTTTCATTCTGCAATCCTCTTTATCTTTAGAATACTATTTACTAATTGTCGTTCTTCACATCTTATTTGCTTACTTGCTGTCTCCTTCACAAGAACATTGTTGACTGTATCTGAAACATATAACCATTTACTCATTCATTCAATGATGGGTGGGCATTTGGATTTTATCCAGTTTGAGCCTCTACTATAAAGTTGCTGAGATCAGATGAATGCAGGTCTTTGTGTAGAAGTATGTTTTTATTTCTCGTGGGTAAACTCAAGAATGACATTGCTCTGTCATACGGGAGCGTATCTAATTCATAAGAAATTGTCAGACGCTTTGTGAAAGGCATTCTGCCATTTTGGATCTCTCTCTGCCAGCAGAGTATGAGAGTTCAAGCTGCCCCACAAATCCCTTGCTAACTCTCGGGATTTCACCCTTTTATGTTAACTACCCCCCCTGCTGGGCAGCCAGCAGTGTTTCTTTGTGATTCTGATCTACACTTCCTCAGTGCAATGGTGCTGGGCTTGCTTCCTGAGTATTCCAGCATTTGTCTAAATTCTTTGGCAAAATGTATACTCATGCTTTGCCCATTTTTATTGATTTGTTTTCTTATTCTCAATGTTTGCTAGGACTCAATGTAAGAACAATTACATAAAAAAACATTCCCACATGGTTGTTAAAATTGTTGTTGAAATGACATTCCTTACATTCTTCAAACTCAGTTTTTTAAATACGGAAAATGTGCCTCTTATACATAATTAATATGAGCTTCATCATGAAATGGGAATTATATTCTCATCATATTTTCAGTTTTGCCTAGGACAGGGATTTTGGTGCTGAATTTGGTGTTTCATGATGGATAATATCACTTGAGGTTTTGATCTGTGTTCAGTCTCCCATTTGCTTTCCTACTTTCCTCTTAAATGTATGTGGTTTCACTATGTATCATTGTTTAATTATGCAACTGTAAATTTCCTTTGAAAGTAATCAGCGTATGTCTCAGTTTCTTCATAGTTATGTGTGAATAATGCTAAACTTGTAACCTAGCGTTAGAGAATGTTAGAAATTTCACTAGTGTCTTGACTTTGCTAAGATCTTTTGGTTGTTTTGGATTGACACTCCAAAATGAGCCTTCTCCAAATGGGCACTACTGTAATTATTTTCCCTGCGTTTCTCTAATAATTCCATTTTGCCTTGAGTAGTTATAATTATTTATATTCAGAGCAGCACTTCACGATATGATATATAGTTCTAGGGAGTTTTGTGTAAGTATGACTTTTTTTTTGCTAGATAAATTTGCTTTTATAAATTTGTATCTCCCTAAGCAGATAAGGTTTGATGTCAGTAACCCTGTCTTAACATATTTATATTCCTCATAATTCTATGCTTAGCAAAATATCTAATAAAATAATTCCCTATGCTTAGCAAACTATCCAAGAAATGTTACATTTGTGAGATATGTCACAGTGTGAGATAAAGGAGCAGTAGTGATCACTAACTTTTTGCACACCAGTCATCTGTGTATTCAGACATTTCTTATATTCTTGGGTACATATGTGAATTGCCTTCAGGGAGCTGAGGAGGGGTGTAGCCCTGGAGGTCTCACTAGCTCTTTTTTGTATTTGTTCTCCAAATGCAGTGTTATTTCTAGAACATCACGTCCACTTAGTGATCAAACAGATGAAATTACTAAGAGAGGGCAATGAAGAGGCTCTGAAGCTGCTCAGTGGGGGATTAGAGTGGGAGAGGAGAGGGGAGCAGCGGCAGGGGTGAGGAAGGAGGCCCTGAGGTCTGGGGCTGTCGTGAGCACTCTCCAGTTGAATCACAAGGGTTAATTTGCCATAATAAAATCAGCAGGAACACTGCCAAAGAGGCCTGAGCAGACCCTCAAGTAAGTAATTAATTCTGGCTGCTTTCCTCTCTCTCGCTTTCATCATTCTTAATGTTATCTAATTGTAAAATTATTCTTCAAACCTTGATGGCAAAAAGGAAGAAAATGCCAGAGCCAGCCTGTCTGTCTTGAGGGCACAAGTACCTCCTGCATGTTGGTGGAAGCGCCGAAGATGCTGCTAATTAAGGGAGTGTGAACACTTGAAAACTTTTGATCAACTTTCATAAAATAGCCTGGAGAGCTCTGAGAAAGCTCTTCCCACACATGTATCTCTGAGCAACCATCTGATGGGAAGCACAGTGGGGGGGTCTCTCCACTTTGCTGACCTTCAGACTCTCACAAGAACCTTGAGGGGACCCAGGAAGGGGATGCACATAAAAGACCAGAGAGAGGAGACGGGCCTGGCCTCTGATGAACACCTATTGGGGTGATGGGGAAAGTCACTGAAACCTTGATGAGGCAAGGCCCCATTCCAGCGGTTTTCCATTTGCATCAGTATAACCAGATACATGAAGTCTCCATCGTTAAAGGTTTCTCGTTCATCCCTGGTGTCTCTTCCTTCAGACACGAAGGTTCTCCTGCAGACAAAGGCATTTCTCTGTCCGTGATGGTTGCAGGGAAAGACTAAGTTGTCCTTTCTACTGTGATTACCTGCCTTGACTGAAGGTCTCAGGCTCTGTAGGTAGCCTTGGCAACATAAGTGCAAGGCACTATTAAAATAATGACTATTTTCTTCAGTCTACTTAAAAAATAGACGAGACAGCCTTGGATGGCATCCTAGTCAGGGGGAAATATCTCATGTGTCTCTGGGGTGAGATAAAAAACTGAGGGCTTGACCTCTTAGGGGCCATTTAAGCCCTTGGGGTCTTTTGCTGTCTCTCTGTCTCCTACAAGAGCAGCAGTAGTATTAATTCTGTGGCTGGCTAAATTCTAACTGGGGTAATTATACTGTCACCCTCTGGTCCCCTAGAGATTCAGCTAGAAAAGTTACTCTTTGATCATGCTCTTAAATCCTACTGCGCTGGGCTTTGTAACATGGCAGGTGAAGAATGGCTATTGGAATTTGCTGCCTCCCTCCGCTGGGTGAGTGATGCTAATTCTATGTATGTATTCTTCTCCGTGCTTGGGGATTTTTCAGGGGAAAGTTGCTATAGTAAGCATGAGCTATTATTAGTTGAGTCTCAAAACAAGAGATTGTTGTCCTAGGCTACATTCTTTTGATAAATTTTAGTTAAAGCACTGAACAAACTTATCAAAAGGATGGAGACTGCTAGTTTAGGATTTTATGATATCTATCTATCTGTCTGTGTGTATATATATAAACACAGGTGTGTATTGTGTATACACACAGTTTATCTCTGTATTATGTATGGGTATGTTATTGTGTGTGTGTGTGTGTTTGTGTGTGAGTGAGCCAAACATAACTTCCTTTACTGAGGCAACAATTTCCATGGCAAAAGTTGAGGTGACCTACTGGATTGTAGTTACTTTGGGTTAACAGTCCCCATGCTGTTAGGTCAGTGAGATGTGGGCATTGGGGTTGGAATCTGAGCTGGATCTTTCTAGATGATTTTGACTGGGGATCAAAGATGATGACAGACAATGCTTTAAAATGGTAATGAAGGGGTCATGGAGATAGCAATTAAAGACAGTTCAAGGAAACTCCCCATATGCTAAATGAAAGTCTGAAAGCAAATGGCTTAACTAGGGACAATTTGCAGGCTTAATGCCGTGATGGCACAGGGTAGAAACACTATGAGTGGTTAAAATCGTACCCCCTTACCTTCTGGTCACTTTGTTAAGGGGAAGGATGCCCTAAAGGAACTCTGCAGAGTCTTATGGACTCCACCCCTACTCAGCTTTTTGGACCCTACCCCCTACTCCAGTGATTGGAAACTACAACTCCCAGCAGTACCCGGGAGAGAACTGCCAGGGCCCAAGGGCGGAGCTAAGCAGCATTCTGGGACTTTGGGGGATAAATAGGGCGCCATTTGCTACTGCACTCTCTCGCTGGGGAAATGGCTCTCTGGACTGTGTGACTCCAGCCTTTCAGTTAGTTTGTTACCAGAGCTCCAAGTCAGCGAGTGGGTAAGATATTCCAGTTGCTTTGTATCCCTCTTTCTCTGGGTTGTTTCCTTTTCTTTTCCCCTTTTATAAGCCCTTTTGTGTGCGCCTGCAGTACTAAACTGAATTTTAAGCGCGTGGGTGAGGCCCCACAGACAGGCACCCCAGTTCACACTGGGATGCCCTGTAACAACTTTACCTTTATGGCAACAGACATTTCAGTGATGCTTCTAAGCATGCCCTAATGCCTCTGTGCTTCTGTCTCTCCACTGGGGACCCTTTCCTTCCCTGATGCTTATCTTGGTAGCTACATTTCAAGCCATATGTTCATAATCCCACATGGTAATCACTTCTTGGCCTCTTGGCTAAAATCAAATATAATCTCACATGGAAAGGACATAGTGTGTATTAATAAGAGAGTTGTTTCATACATCAGAACAAATGATAACAAGTGATAAAGTGGAATCACATCGGTGATCTCAGGGAGATGCTAAGTTACAAAGTCCAGTGACAAAGTCATAGCTGAACATAATTACATCCTGGTGAAAGTGTACATTTTCCAGGTGAACCGTGCTGGAAATGAGTGTGGAAATCAACATCAATCTTCAACAAGTGATCACCTGTCAGTGGTTTGGATTTTTTTTTTTTAAGTTTTGCTGAATATGGTTAGTTCCATTTGATAAAGAATGAGAAATGGAGCATAAAATGGGTATAGTTGCTCTTTGTTTTTGCCTAAAATGTGATGACAGGTGTAAGAGGTACTTCCTGCTTCCTCCCATGCCCTCCACATGGTAGGAAGGTCTCTCTTACATGTGTAAGGGCTGCATGTTGGCAGCGCCCAGGTCAGCATGTCCCCAGGGCCTCCACCCTTGGGGGGGAGGTCACTGCACTGTCACTGAGGCTGGTCAAGTGTCTTACTCTGAACAACTACACATCAGCCCTCATGGTGCAGCTGGAGCCTTGGCACATGTTGGCATGCCAGGGCTTGTTCTCTAGAAATCTCCCTCCTAGAATCCAGCCACCATAAGGGAAGATGATGGTTTTAAATTGACTGTTGGAAGAAGAGGAGTCATATTGAGGGGAATGAAGTCCAGCAGTCACCCTCGGGTCCCCGGACATGAGTCAGGCACATGGCAGGTCCAGCCCAGCCGAGTTCCTGGTGCAGGCTGCTGCAAGAGAGATGCCAACGAACCCCACGTGGGGTAATCGCGACTATTATGAATGCTGCTATATTTAGCCCCTGAACTTGGAAGTGCTTCATTATGTAGTAATAAAAACCAAAACTACCACATATAAGCTGAACATTCTTCGTTGGTGGTACTTTCCTCTGCAAGGGGGGTGGGAGGTAGGGTGTGTTCCTTCCAGGTCTTGTCCTTTTTCCTGATCAGAAGCACCCTGACTTTGCAGTCTCATCTCCCATCTTTCCTCTCCTGTACATGTGTCCCGCGAGGACACACTGCTTTGGGCGGCCATACCATCTGCCCCTCACACCCTCACAGGGTCCACTCTCTAGCCCTGAAAACTACTCCAGCTCCCCTTCTGTGACTTCATCCAGGCAGCTAGTCACTGAGCCTGCTCTGTCCCCATAGCACTTAGGACATGCCTGTTTTTCCTGCACTTGACATGTTTGTTTGGTTATGTATTTATTGATCTGTTTCTCCACTGAACTAAGAGATTAAATGACCGGGTCCTCGCAGATGCTCTGGTCTTAGTTTTGTTCTCCCCCTGCTCCCCACTCCGATGCTGTTGCCATATTGAAGTCTCTTCACTCTGCCTGAATCACTCTTCCACCCTCAACCACCACTCTCTTCTCACACCCAGCCATTATAGCCCTCCTCAACAATCACACCCAGCCATCAGATGGCCCCTCAGCAATCGCTTCCTCAGGACAGCCTTTCCCAAGCCTGCCAGACTGTAGTAGATGCTTCTCCTTTGAACCTCACTCATACCAACCCCACTTACCCCAAAGTTAGCACTTCTGAAACGGCCCTACTCCTAAGAGCTTCCATGGTCTATACCTCACAAGAGAACAAAGACTCTTGAAAGCAGAGAATGTTTCCTCCTTACCCTTTACCTAGAGCCCAGCACAGAGTGTATATTCAATAGATATTTGCTTCAACAAAGAAATTAATGATTGAATGAATACGTGACTTTTCTTCATAAATACCAGCCACTTATCCTGGATTTTTAAGGATAGTTATGTTCTCAAATATTCCAAGCCAGAGTCTCTGCAGGCACAATCGTACTTGCCAAATTTGGGTTCAGAGAAATAAGATCCATTTACCTATAAAAGTAAACTATAGTGGGGCTATTACCTTTCTTTATTTAGACTATTCACTTAATGTAGCCTAAACTTGCATTAACTTTTATTAGGAGCCACATCATACTGTTAGCTTATAATGAAATGGTGGTCAAATAAAATCCACAGGTCTCTTTCGATGAACAATTGTCAAAATGTATAAACAAACTGGCTGAATTAATAACTGGGAACAGCTAATAGGGAAACCCTATTGCTTAAAATGCAATTCTTTCCAGGCCAAATGTTCGCCCATCTTAACAGTAATTGCACAATGCATTTGCAGCTAAGGCCTCATTAAAACTTCATGCTCACCTGTGCTCCAGCAGCACTGAGGCTCTATATGGGTTAGGGCCATGGCCAGGTGATTGCCTCCTGGGCTGGCCCAATTGTGAATTTCAGTTAGAGCCACATAAGTCTGTGCCTTTGTGCCATGATTTATTATAGGGAGCTTGTATCCCAGGGGAGTTTAAGCAATTCAGAAACAGCAGGAAGAGGCTGGGAGGCAGGTGAGCAGAGAATTGAGGACTGTTAGAGCTATTGTGACACCTTGTTAATTATTAACTCGGGTAGCAGGCTGTCAAGTTCACCGGAAGGGGAGGGTGGACCTAATTAAGTATCCAAACAGCATTTCTAAGGCACAGATAGAGTCCAGAATCAGGCCATTCCATAGGGTGGGGCTCAAAATAGTGGCAAGTTACCTGAGTCCTAGGGAGCCTGGATGTATTCCAGAAACACCTGCTAAGTCCTACCTGCCTAATGGCCTTGCTGGCTGACAGGTGGCAGATGGATCAAGCTCGCCATCAGAAGAGCCACTGTCGGGTTGGTGGTTAATTTTTAACAGGCGCAAAGATGAATGGGACACATGCCGGAGGAGAAAATCACTCAGGTCCCAGAGGGCAGCGTCTTGAATGACCTTTTGCTTGGTATCAAGTTAGGGTGCCATGTTGTTACCCTCAAATATAAGGTGAGTCTGGCCTGCAGGAAAACTTGGGGGAAATGGTACATAAAAGACAGGGAAGAGATCAAGGGGATAAAGGTACAGAGATGGAATTGAGAAAAATGAGCCTGTGGCTATAGGCAGGGAGAAGGTGGTCGTGGGGCACAGGGAGAGAGACCCGGGCCTGCCTGGGCAGGTCCCCTTTGTCAAAAAAATTTAAAAAAAAGGTGATGACAACTACTTGACAGAGTTGTCATGATGATGAAATGAAATCACAGGAATGAATGTTCCTGGACCACCTTTCTCAGCTTAGCAGGCGCTAGATAAGCAAAGGCCACTCCATCCCTACCGTTCCGCAGACCGGAACTGGCAAACAAGAGGGATTCCCAGAATAGGAGTGGTTCTGGCTGTCTGGAGAAGATTCGGACGCATTTGGGGACCTGATGACATCGTCAATGCGAGGCCACGCCCCCAGACGCCTAGCCTGGGCGTCCTCAGGGTGCCAGTGGCTCCCACTGTGGGTGCTTCCTGCCGACGCGGAGTTGTGAAGCGCCCCTGGTGGCCTTCATGGGCAGGACAGTGCAGTCCTTGGGCTGCCCCGTGAATGTGTCGGTGTCTGTAGATTTTTTTTTCTGTTTATGTCAGTGAAAGGGATCCTTTATTGAAATCCCGGGAAATGAAGGGAAAGCAGTGACAATACAACCACACACAAACACATGCTTTTGTGATTGTGATTTTAACATGTTTTATTTCCTTTCAGATTTTTCTGTATCTTACAAGTACTCTGGCTATTTACAAGTTCCAGCCTCTGTTCTCCTCTCATCTTAAATGTAAACAAAATGGAACAGACTCTTTAGTCACTATTATTAAAAATGAAAGAGAATCTTTATGACACTTTGTATGAGATGATGAATTTTACGTGGCTCCGTCTTTCTCCTCTTTCTCTGCTCTCTCTCCTGTTACTCAGTATCATCTGACATATTAGTCACTGGAGGTTTTTCGCATCATATTCTTCTTTTAAAGATTTATTACTTTGATATTTACATAACATAAAATGCAGTTAAACTCTTTAAAAAGGAGGCATAAATAAAAGTTCTCCCACTGTGGTGGGTTTAGAACACACAAGGAGGGCTTATGGAATTAACACAACACAAGAAAAAGAGGCTTGATGGGAAATCTTCAGAAGTGGGCTCAGCCCTTGCCGCCCATTAGGTCTCTGGTGGGTGCAGTGCTATTCAAAAATGGGCCATTTGAAAGAACTCTGGAGGCTTCTATTTGCATCACAGTGTTAATCTTTCCTGCTCACTGGCTTCCCCACTGCCACTGCTGAGTAGATGTTGCCCAGTGGGTCTCAGCTGTAAATATTCTTAAAAATAGAGTGCTTCCAGTTCACAATGCTCACTGACTTCCGGCATTGCATTGCATCTCTGAACTCATTTTTAAAAGTAAGAATTATTGTGCTCACTTTCCAAGAGCGCTGATACCCACATGGCTGAGTTATTTTGCGAGGGTTACCCGACTTCTAAGTGGCAGAACCCCAGTTCCAGACCTGAGTCACCCACTTGGGGTAGTAGCTCCTGATTACCGGAAAGAACAGTGTCAGGGACTCTAACTTGGGATCAAGGTTTTCTATTTGTTGGAGGAGGTGGCCTTCACTTAACAGCCATTCACTACAGGGTCCAAGTCTTATTCTTCCTCTTAAGAAAAAGAGTTAATTAGTCCACATAATTGTCTGCAGAAGAATTTATCTTCTTTTGTCACAAGTGTTATCTTTGAGTTACATTGAGCACATCCGTACACAAATTCATTCTTCTTACAGAAAAACATCACTTTAATAAATGTTTTAATTTTCCCTTATTTAAATTTCTCATCAGAAGAATAAATAACATACATCAGTTCTTTAATTTATAGAGTCAAGACCCACAACAGCACATTCACCTCGAGATTTGGTATAATGCCAGAGGGCTTAAACATAATCTAAAAATTATCTAGTTTATCACCACAATTTTGTTCTTTCTATTCTGTAAGTGCACTATATAGTATATTTAATATATGTAGCAGAATTAATATGCACACACTTAATGACAATGTGCTTAACATCTATGTAGTCTGTTTATAAAACATATTTGTGTATTAGATATAAAAGATCCAAGTATTTTCTAAAGGGTAAAATCTTCAGAAATCACCATTTTCTTAACCAATTATTCTTTAATTAAAGCACGGATCAAAAGGAAAACTTACTCTCTACTGAAAGGACAGAAGTAATGATATCCCAATTTAATGCAAAAATTAAAACACACAAAACGTTTAGAGAAATATCACACTCTGTGTTTTATAAATAGCAATTTACCTTAATTAAGCATTAGGACCCAAGATCAGTCCTTCTGTTAATTGATTTCCAGATCTATTTCCATTTGCTCCCATCACTGTGACTCTCTCTAAGAAACAGGAAGTGGGACTGTAGATCTCCGTGACTTTCCAGAATACTTTTTGATCTTTTGATATTATAGGTGATGAAAGTCATCTGGCATCATTGCTTTTTCAGTAGGAGGTAAAATTTAATGTATAATGGGAAGTGTTTACTGTAACAAGATTTTGTTGAGGTTGAGAAATGGTTGAAATGGTTGTACTTTAAAGGAAATAAGCTGTTATAAAATACTGTGCTTTCAAACAGTTTGGAATCTGAAATAACATGCCTTTCAAATAAACCAAGACTCTTATGTTACCATCACTTGTATAACTTATAACTGGAAATTTTAATTTGTATGGCTGCAAAGTAATTGTGTTTTTATATTATATGTGATTAAACATGAACTCATCAGCTGGTCACTACATCATGTTTTAGGTAGTGGCATGTTACAGAGATATGGCAAATCTGTGGAAATTCCTTTCCTAACTTGGTTTCTCCCTGTGTTATGTCTTGATGACATATCCAGCAATGCACTAGATGCTTTTTATAAACTGCTTCACATAAACCCCATCATTTTTCTATAAAGCAAATATTACACTTTCCATTTGGTGGATGAAAAGACTGAGCTTCTGACCCACTAAGTAATGGACCTCAAAATCAAGCAATTACTGTGGGGGAGGGGTACCGGTGTTAAGTTTCCACATTATGAAGCTATCACCAGCCACTGCAGCCTGAGTTCGATCCCCGGCTGGGGAGTGACCCCCAGGCCTCAGCAGACCTCTCCTGTCTCCCTGCTGCTCCCTCAGCAGTGGGTCTCAGTGGATCCATCTCTTCTGCTCCCCACTCTCTCTCTGTTGAATCTTCTTGTGTCCCATAGCTCTGGCCTACATCCTCGCCTCGGTGCATGAATAAATAAAATAAATCTTAAAAAAAAAAATCAAACAATGACTAAATGACAAAGCTGACATCTGAATACCACTGATACTCCATCATCTGATTTCATTTCTTATCTCCCGGCCAGATTACTTCTGGAGTAACTTTACAAATTCCTGTAGCTTCAGCAGGTCACTGAGTACTCACTTTACTTCTCTGGCCCACTGAAGCTCTTACTTCTGGCATTTAGCACCGAGGGGTGGTGTGAGGCCTCGTCTGGCTCCAATAACACAGGGAGCCCTGGGGAGAAATCAGAGGCAATGTTGGCGTGTGCTTACTATAAGGACCACATTTACATAGCTGTTGATTACATTTACATTTCTTCACCTGTCTAGGGCAGCCCCTACCCAATCAGATAGCAAGCAGAGAAAACATCTAAGAAGAGAAGAATGTATGAAAGAATTCACCCAATTTGTCTCTTAACATCACTAAACCCTCTTTTGTAATTTGCAAAACAGCAAAGAAGGGGCAAGGGTCCCCTAGTCTGCCGTTCCGTCTTACCGTGAACTCTGTGGCTACTGTGTGCTTCTGCAGAAGCCAAGCCACCGCCACCATGGTGGCTGCTAATGAATGACATTGAGCAGCTCGAGATAGGATACGCTTTTGCAGTGACGCCCTCCAACAGAGTCCGCCAGACCCCGCTCTGCCGGGACTGGTTCTTTCTGAGGGGGACTTGGGGGTGTTCTGGGTGTGCACACAGACAGGACAGGGCTGGCCAGAGCTGCCTCTGGTATCCCTGGCTGGGAGGCAGCTGATGGCAGCCCAGTTTTCTGCCTGTAAAGACACGATTGGAAGAAAGAACCGCTCCAGTGGGAAAGGCCCGGGAGAGTGACAGACCCAGCACAGACACAGACGGGTTGGGGAGAACCACGCAGGCACCCCGGGGAGCAGGGGCCTTTCCTGCCAAGGTGCGCTGCGACAGCGGTGGCTTTTATGTCCTTGATCTCTGCGTGCCCTCATTTTCTCATGATGGGGATCAGGGTCTTTAGTATTTATCTCCTTGTTAATTGAATGACTAGTTCTGGATAATGGATAATTCTCAATTTTCTATTTTTAGAAAGTGTATAAATATCTAAATTAGATTTAGGCAAAGTGAGCTGCAGTATTTGATGTGCTGAGAACATAATTAGGTTGCTCCGTTTACCTACACAGGCGCAAGCAGACCTTGACTCATTAATCTGTAAAGGACTTTGATGAACCTTTGAACTAGATGAAAATATGCCAGTCGTGGCAAAGTTCTACTCTATTCTTTGACAACTTTCAAAGGACAGAAAGTGACTCAGACATTGGGTTTTATAACATCATCTGCCAGCTCTGATCCTGCCCCTCTGAAATCTTAAGAGGATTTTCACTGCCTCAGAGTCAAACAGGAGCCCTAAGGGTGAGCCCCCCCCCCCAATCGAACTGGCGCCAGGAGTCCGAGGCCCAGTATCCCAGAGTCAGCGAGCCTGGACTAGGCGGGCCATTTCCAGAGCCTCAGTTTCCTTGTCTGTGAAGCCAGGATAACAATCATGAGCCCTGAGAGAGGACTGGGTGCAAGTGAGAGGAGACGTGAAAATGAAGGGCAGGGTTGCTGAACCCCAGAGCCTCCCCTCCGCCCTCCCCTCCCTGCCCTTCCCTGTTCTACTGACTCCCCCAAGAAGTCTCCAGGAATGGGCGTCCATCCCCAACCTCCATGCACCAACCCCTACCACCCGCCAGGTGGAGCCCTCGCCCATGGCCCCCAGTGCGCATGTGTTCTGCTGCCCGGAAGTGAGGCTCTCTGCCTAGTTTTATAATGTCACGTCCACACCTGGCTCTTACGTCACAGCAGTCTTTAGATTTCCCTCCTTCTGAGCCTCCTGACTCAGAAAATTAACTCTATTTATGCCTCCGATTCTGTTCTTTGCCCTCTTCTCGGGAATCTTACTCCATTACTTTGGTTCCCCGTCCCCTTCCCACCTCCCCTTGTAAATTATGTTACTGGGGTAAGGTGGGTTCACATCTGCGTATCTTCTTGGGGTGATTAAGTTCAAACCTCTCCATTTGTCTGGACCCCACTTTCTTTGCCCCCCATCCCAATAGGATCGTATCCACAGGGTATGAGCACGCCAGGTGTCTCCACACCTAACACAAGTTTCCTGGCCTTCCTCCATCAGCGATCTTAGGTAAGCTGGAATAGAACGCCTCCCAATTTCTCCCCTTTCTCAGCCCTAGGGCTTTCATCATAGCTCACCCCCACAGGACTCCACAGAAAGGATTCTTTGCTATTTTGCTGATAATTCTTCTGTCACTTTAGCCGGATTGTTCTCTAGCCAATCCTTTCTGAATCTCTCAGCTTATTTCCTTTTCAAGTGTAGTTCCGACCATATTTCTTCCCTCCCTAGCAGAAAACTTTTGTCTACAAAGAATGGGAGTAGATAATTCTCAAATTGAAACGCAACAAATGGTCAGTAAACAAGAGTGAAATATCCAACCACACAAGAAAACACAAAAACAAACAAAAACCTTACAGTGAGGACCCTTTTTTCACTATTCTCATTGATAACGTTGTTATTTATTTTTACCTTCCAAAGACCTAATAGGGTTGAATTTTGGGCTAAACAAACACACTTTATAAAGAGACATCCTCTTAAATCACATATGCACAATCCCCACCATTTATATTTTAGTTATCTATAGTCCTTTCTTAAGCTGCTGTTCTTTATCATACCTAAAAGCTGGTGGTAGAACTGTGACAGTAGAAGATTAGCAAACAATGAAATATCACCCAGTCACTAAAAGGATATTGTGCACATACTTTTTTTGTATGAAAGTATTTTATAATATATACCCAGGTGAAAGAAAATGCTACCTATGGGCCCTCCCTGGCGGTGCAACCGGTTAAAGCGCAGCACTGTGAAGCTGTCCACAGCCACCGCAGCCAGAATTCAATCCCCGGCCAGGGAGTGACCCACAGGGCGCAGCAGACCTCTCCTGTCTCCCCACTGCTCCCCTCAGCAGTGTATTTCATTAGATCTGCCTGTTCTGCTCCCCACTCTGTCTCTGGTGGCCTCTTACCACCTGCATCTCTGGCCTGTACCCCAGTTCTTGTATGCATAAATATATAAACAAATGTTTTTTTTTAAATGATATCTAAAACAATCCCTACTCTCAAAATGTCTCCCCGGAACTAGTTGAGTGTCTTCTCTGTGCCAGGGTCTTCTGGGTGATGGGAATATGCATATATGAGTAGAAAGTTTAGAAGGATAAAGTATTGATAATGGTGAAGTTCTCTAGGTGGGAAAAGAATATTCAGTTTTTTCTACAATGGACCTGTATTGTCTGTGCAATTTTGAAAAAGCACTGTCTTTACAACAAGCATTGACTCCTTGGATGTTGTGGTTTTAATTCCTTTTCCAGCCCTATTTCCCATAAATCTTCCCAGTGGAAGCCAACTATATATTTTTTATCTGTTTGAAAACTGAATTTCTTTCTTTTAAAGCAAGTCCTTAATGTCAAATGATGTGCTTTGCTTTTTTTTTTTTTAATATTTTATTTATTTATTTATGCATACAGAACTGGGGTACAGGCCAGAGGTACAGGGGTGGTAAGAGAATCCACCAGAGACAGAGTGAGGAGCAGAACAGACAGATGGATGAAGTACACTGCTGAGGGGAGCAGTTGGTGGGTCAGAGGAGGTCTGCCGCGCCATGTAGATCACTCTGGTGCAGAGGGATCAAACTCACATCGAAGCAGCCAAGGCCAGATTTGCAGTCTGTGCTCCAACCCACTGAGCCATTAGGGAGGCCCTGATAAGCTCCCATAATTTCTTAATATTAAGTCTGTCTCATAGAATGTTCTTACCCCACCTCTTTATAGACAAGTCCTGTCTGGCCTCCTTATAAAAGTGTAGCAGGAGTGAAACCATCTGGTATTTTTCTTTTTCTTTCTGGCTTATTTCACAAAGCATGATCTCTTCCAGCTCCATCCGTGTTGCTGTAAATGAGTTTATCCTTCTTGATTGCCGAGTAATATTCCATCGTGTATATGTATCACATCTTCTTCCCTTTCTCTTACTGAAAAAATCACATTTCTCCACCTTCCTCTCTTTCCCACATCTCACAAAACCAGAAGGCATGATAACTGAGGGCACATTCCATGCCACACCATTTTGGAATTCCTCCCACGTCACGATGCCTCCCACCGTCTCCTGAATTGATGAGGTCCCCTTTGAGTGTTCACTGAGCAACTTGATGAATGCATGTCTCCCTCCTAGGCTATAATTCTTTGTCTTTGAGGGCAGGGTCCTATTCTTCTTTGCATCTTCTACATTGGTATTCAGGCCAGGTCGTGGTACTCCTGAGCATGGGCACAGGCACCAAAAGCTTAGGAGTGGAGCGGCCTGAGCCTCCACTTTTCTGTGTTCTCCCCCCAGTTGGGGGCAGGCTTGAGAGCCAGGAACCCCTCAGCCCCCACTGCTCCTGCCCCAAAGCGCCTTCCAGATCACATCTCCCACTTTACTCAACAAGTAGCTAAATCAGCTGTTTTTCTCAGCTATCCAGACTCTTGCAATGGATCACTGTCTTAAGATGTAAACGTCTGCTGGGTACCAAAGAAAAGGACATTTGAATTTCCTCATGAATCACATGGCTTCTTGCCTTCCCCTCACTAAGTCCCGTGAGATCAGTGGCTTATTTATACCAGTGACACATTCACGGCCAGGCTCTACGTCTCTCTCTTTCCCCCTCTCTCCTTCTTTCCCCCTCTCTCTCTCGTCATCTATCATCACTTTATCTCTCTACAATACAACACAGCAGCGAGAGGGTCGTGGAATATATATCAGTGCATTTCTTGGCGCTGAAAAGTTTCGTCATGCCTTCTTGCCACACCGGGAGTCCCGCGTGATTAGCATCTTTGCCACCTAGTTTATATGGTGGACAGACTGCCAGTTCAGTAAGTGGAGCCTGAATCCAAACAATATGAAGCATGTGGTAAAAGGAAAAATTCTCTCGTGCTAGCAAGGCTTTTGAAATGAAACGTCGCCTTTTTTTTTTTTTTTTTTTTTTAAGAGTTATGTATTCATTCATACAGAACTGGGGTTTAGGCCAGAGATGCGGAGGGTGAGAGGATTCACCAGAGACAGAGTGGGGAGCAGAACAGACAGATCAACTTAAATACACTGCTGAGGGGAGCAGCAGGCGGGTCAGGAGAGGTCTGCCGCGCCATGTGGATCTCCTCCGGGGCAGGCGGGGATCGAATTCACGCTGAAGCGGCTTTAGCTTCTTAGTGCTGTGCTTTAACTCGCTGCGCCACCAGGGAGGGCCCATAACTTTATTTTTTAACAATCATCACTAACATCAAAATTTGATGATTATCTTAATACATAGACCCTGAGGGCCAGGTGGAATAAAAAATTTAAAAAAAATAATAACTTTTAATTTCACACCCCTTTAGCAGTAGACATGAATGATTAAGTATAATGGGAAAAGCAGTACATAATATAAGGAACAATGTAACTTGTAGATAATATAAGGTACAATGTAACTTGACTTGTAGAGCTTATTAATATTACTTTTCTTTCAATAATGTTTTTATTGAGCTAATTGGTTTGCAACACTGTCTGTGACACACACTCAGACACCCACCACCCACAGCCAGCGCTATCCACTGTGTCCGGTTGCGTTGCTCTTCACCCCCACCCCCGCCCCCACTACAGTCCCATTTCTAGGGTTGGCTTAGGTTTAGGTTAGCCTGTGTCTTTGCTTTGCTTCTTTAAAGTCCACACATGAGTGAAACCATCATTACTTGTCTTTCTCCTTCTGGCTTCTCCCTCTCCCCCTACCATGTTGTCGGGCTTGACAATAGTGGAGAGCAATTTTTTTTTCTAATTTATTTTTTTAAAAAATTTCTAATATAATAGTTTATTTTTACATCATTTTATACACTTTTTTTTTCCATCTCAATTGTAATCCCTGTGGGTTTCTCATCACTGAGTCACCCGTGTGCCATCACCATAGTCCCGTGCACTTTCCACCCTCCCCCCCCCCCATTTTTGATCCCATTCCCCACTCCACCCCCACAAAATGTCTCTGGTATATGGCTGTTCATTATTCTTGTTATTTTCTCGCCTGGTCCATTATACTCCTGCTATGAGCGAAACCACTCAGTATTTTTCTTTCTCTTTCTAGCTTATCTCACTAAGCATGATCTTTTCCAGCTCCTCTGGTATTTAAGTTTGCCTTGATGAATTTCAAAGAGTGATGTGAAAATTTTATTTTGAAATATCAATTGTTACAATTACCCAAATTTAAAATTTTCCAACAATTTGAATTTACCATTGAAGATTCTAGTATTAACCTAAACAATGAGTGAGGGTGTACCTAAATGCCCAGAAGTCTTTGGGGGAACACCAGTAGACTTAACTGAAAATACCTGCCTGGGAAGACAAGGCGCTTTGCCTTTCACTGGTAATCAGTAAACCTTGGAGGTGGGTTAAAGCTAAAGATATAATTAACAGAAGGTGTGAACCACTGATGTTATCTTTTCAAAATCCTGTACAGATGGAGTGTAATTCTTGGCTAATTTCCTCCTGGTGAAGAATCCGGTCCACTGGTCATGGTGAAGAGAATAAAAGTGGCGCCTGGTTTTCCCTCCCTGCATGGCTCAGATGCTTCTCTGGGCTTAATTTAAAAATATAAAAATGAATTCCCTTGAAAATTTATTTTCTGACTATAAATAATGAGTTAGGCCAATTAATCATTACTGGAAGCTTACATTGACTTTAAAATGTTTTCAAACATAATAACTGGAACAATAATAAATGAGGATTGTGCCAGAGTGTAAGTGACGCTGGATGTTGGCCATGGAATTCTTGCTCCCACACCCACCGTCTCTTGAGTCTCCAAGGTCCAGTTTTGCTCTTTGTAGAAAGAGACACATGTCTTGTGTCTAGCAGTAAGTCTTGCTAACACATGCTGCTGACCAGGCTTATTTCTAGCAGCTCTGTCAGGAAAAAAGTATGCATCTACATGCATCTTGCTAAGTAAGGTTTTCATGTGACTTCACTTTATCCAACCTAGGTCTTTGCACTCTCCCCCTTGCTCGCTGCAACACACCCACCCTTATCTCTGGCAGCTCTGTAAACACCTAGGCTTCTCCCTCCTCTGTCTGAGTGATATCCTCTACCTGAGAAGGGCACACATTCAGGCAACTGTCCTTTCAAAGTTTCCGCCAAGAAAGATCCCTTGACCACCCTGACTAAAATAACACCCTCCTCTGCATGCTATTGGACCACTTTTGCTGGTGACCACGGTGGGACAAGAGCCTAAAGTGAGAATGTGCCATGCAAAGGGGGCATCTGACCACCTCATGCCCAGCGAGTGTCACTAACTTTATTTTCCATGTATATTCCTTGAAGACAGGAGTTTTGCTTTGTTGCTTAGAGCATTGTCTGTCTCCTCGTTAGTCTTTAATGCATGGTTGTTGAATGATAACAAAGTTCACATTATATACTGAGAATTGTTCATGCCATTATTCCTTGACAATATAAATTTTAAAAACTTTTAATACATATTGCCAAATTGCTTCCCAGAAAGATTTTTATCTTTTAGCAAGTCTGTGACTCATTTATAATGTCGATTAAAAATATTAAAATGCATTAGTATTGTTACTAATTTGATAGGCAGTTTCAGCATGCATTTCTAGAATTGATAGGAACAATAAATGTACTTTTTACATTTATTAGATTTCTTTGATCTTTGCTTATTTTTCTAATCAGTACTTGTTGCATATCTATTATAGGTTCCCCCAAATGAGGGATAAAGGCAATAATTGCAAGCTATAGCTTCTAAACACCAAACAGCTATTTAGTGAGTGAAAAGAGTATGTTATCTAGGGAATAATAGTGTGATAAAATTGTTTCAATATTGAAAAAATTAAAAATAGGATTGGAAAGTTCTTCTTAAAGTCCTAGATCAAAGAGGTTTGGTTACAGAGATGTATAGCTTTATAAAATTGCATTCCTTGTCTCCTAATTGATTCTGCTACATTTGTTTGGTAGCATAGGAGAGGAGCAGAATTTTTTAAAGAATTACCTTCCGCTCTCATTGACCCTAAAAAGTGAATATTACAAGAAGATGATAGTGATGCCCAATATTTGAAGAGGATAGAATTAGTTAAAATCAACGATAACATGTGACTGCTGTAATAATTGATTTCAATTTAGGTGATATCAGGGTGTTGTTTGTTAACTTAGAAATAACTGAGTCATCACTGCCATAGATTCTTCTTGGGGTGAGCTTTCAAGAGAAATACTCACAAGTGAAAGACTGCTCATGGAATCTCATAGTTACTGCCTGGGCTATAGCCTCTACCCTTTCAAGTCTCTGGGACATCATCTGTTTACAGCATCTTCTTCCTGGAGTTAGATGGCTATTCCCTACATTCAATCCCAAGTCTCCAAATATTTAGTTGGAACTAAGTAAATGTCCCAAGGAAAAATAGGTGATGGGAAGGAGAAAGGAAGAGAAGGAAGGAATAAGGCTAGTCCCATGCTAAGTCTTCTAACCCAAGATTTCTCAAACCAGGCCCTTGTACCCCCAAATCTGGGCAGCCATTTGAGAAAGAAGAGAAGCCAAAGTGGGAGACAGAGGGAGATAAAGGCAAGGCAAGATGGTTGGTATTTCTCCAAAAATAAATAGCTGTGACCTTCTTTACCATTATATCCTCCATGGAAGAAACAGAGTAGAGAAGAAAAATCCACACTCAAATGCCACTAAGCATATCTCTTCAAAGTCATGCCTAAGCAAAGTGTTAAGGTTTCAACAATTCAAATCACATCTATTGCTTCCTGGAGTAGGGCATCTTGATCCTGGCGTATTCTTGGGAGAAATAGTAGAGATCCTCTGTGAGCTCTCTTCAATGTTCTCCATTTTGCTGGGAGTTAATGATGGTGTAAGGATTATAAACCAACAAACAGGAAGCTTTCTCTCATCTTAAATAAGGTGAGAATACTCACAGCCAAATTAGGTCTAAATATCAGAGAGATGCTTTTTGCTACAAAAGGGTAGCACTTGAAATGGAGTCATCTGGGGATTGATTAACCTGAACATTTTCAGAAACATCAAACAAAATAGGAAGTTAACTAAAAAAAAAAATCAGTTCTCCTTGACATTAAATATTGTGGGAAATAAGGACTATACATCAGGAAGAAGTACTATTTTACATAATAGATTTGTGTTCATTTGCTTTTCTTGAGCTAATAGGGTGTTTAACCTCAAACTAAATAGAATTTTTCAATCAAAAATTTGAAACTAGAATGGACATTCAACAGTTATTCTAGTGTATGAAGCTGGAACTTGGTTTCCAAAGACAGCATAAGTCTCAATGTCTAGGTGTGTATGCACTACTGTTTTCACTAGTTCATGCGCTTGTCTTATAAGAGAGCAACTTTGCTAAAAAAAGAAAAAAAGAATAATCAGGAACAAAGCTAGGTATACGTAAATTTCAGAAACAGCTCCAGGGGCCCTCTTTGATGGCCTATGGGCTAAGTCTCAGCACTAGCATCACTGCAGCCTGAGTTAGAGCTGGCCAGGGAGTGACCCACGTGGCGCAGCAGACCTCTCCTGCCTTGCCTCTACTCCCCTCAGAAGTAGAACCAACTGTTCTGCTCCCCACTCTGTCTCTGGTGGATCCTCTTACCCCCCCACACACACCTGTGGCCCACACCCCAGTTCTTCTACCCACAAACAAACAAATATATCATTAAAAAAATAAAAATAACGCCCATGTAGCTAAATTTAAAAAAAAGAAAAGAAAGAATTGTATCACCAAAGTAACCATGATCTGCAAATCTTTATTTAATGATTGTTTAAACAAGATCTGCAAATATGTGACTCAAACTCACTCAAAAAGAAAGGCATTATTCTGGTGCTGTTCTAATCGATAAACAACATATAATTTAAATGAGAGAGGTAGTCTTGTGTGATATAATCTATTATAATCATTTCATTATAAGCATTACATTTTACCTTTATAACATCTGATGAACTAAATTTTGTGATCAAGCCCATTTGACAGATGAGGAAACTGAATGACTGAGTTGAATCACTAGATCAAGGTCATTCAGAGTGTTAATGGTCAAGCTACGATACACCAAATGAATAGTGTTAACAGAAAATTCCAGTAAAATCTGAAAAAGGGGGCCCTTTTTTTAGCTAAGAAGCTAAAGTTCGATGCCCGCCTGCCCTGGAGGAGCTCCACATGGCGCAGCAGACTTCTCCTTACCCGCCCGCTGCTCCCCTCAGCAGTGTACTTCGTCCATCTGCCTGTTCTGCTCCCTGCTCTGTCTCTGGTGAATCCTCTCATACCCACACCTCTCGCCTACACCTCTGTTCTTGTGTGCATAAATAAGTAAATCTTTAAAAATATGGAATCGAAACTGTCCCTTGAATTTGGCCTAGTGACCATGCCTTTGAGGTCGTGTTAGTGCTTATCTCACGCAGCAGTAAGACTGTGCTGGACACAGCCTAGAAGCTCAAAACTGCTCATTGTCCCAAGGAAAAGCTTTCATCTGCAGCTTGGCAGGAAAATTTTACTTGTTTTATATGAATTCTGGATTTTAAAAGACACCAGTAGTGACACAATTAGCATCAACCCCTGAATCTAGGTAGCAGTTGAGTGCTTTATATCAAGAAAATTATGTTCATCTAGAAATCATTTTAAAAGGTCCAAAAAGTTTAGTTGCGTGCTTTTTTCAGTCCAATTGTTTTCTATAGATTGACTCAATAAAATAAAGGCACACACTGGGCAGGGAAGCACCACCATTGGAGGGTCACACGGAGGTGTCATCCCTGAGTGTGCACACAGTGCCCAGCATCATCCCACTCCATTCTATCTTTACAGCATTCTGGAGTGAAACATTCTCACTCAAACTCAAGTTGTAGAATTTAATAATTGCTGTATGAGGTGTTGGAACAGAATTATCTAGGATTAATCTCAAGAAATTAATTTTTCTGTTGCAAATATGTTCATATTCACACGGTGTGACTGGTAATAAAGTTGAACTGTTACCAAGATGGTAGCTACTTCCGCCATTCTGCAGACTTTGTCACAAAGACCCTCTTAGTCATTACAGCCCATTGTAAATACCATGCCCCACACTCAGGTGACGCTCGGGACCACCTTGCTGCATGGGGATAAAGTCAAGAAGGAAAGAGTTGCCGCTGCTGTTTTTTATGTCAGGTATTTTTTAGCTGCTTGTTTTGGTCTATCGCTTGTTAAAGCAATATGAAAAACCATGTAATTATATTGCACGAATAATTGATATAAACATATAAAGGATGAATCACAATCATACTTTGTGTTTTGTTCTCCCTTTTTAAGCCTCTCTCTCTCTCTTTACAGTAGCTGCATGTTGGTTCCAGGCTGAGTGCCAGTTGTATCTATTAAACAGTAACTAATTCAAGTACATTTGCAATCTGTGTTTGAAATGCCAGCCCATACAGTAGTTACCAATTAAGCATGAGGCAGATTAATGGATGCATTGTTCTCCTGGGCTAACTCTATCACATTGTCATTAAGCAGTAAGCCCTAGTGAACCAAAGACTTCCATTTAAAGGGAAAGGAAGATGCAGGTTTACAAATAAAATAAAATAAAATGTTGGGCGTATTGTATCAAGCAGAATTATTTAACAGGAGAGGCAGCGGATAAACTTTTGAACAGAGAAGAAATCTGGCTGTTTAGTGTTTTACTCATTCCCTTTATTTTGCATAGATTTGATCAATGCAGAACTATAAAGGTGCAAAAATGGGGAAGGAAATAATGGAACAGATCAGACAGACAAATGGCTCCTGTAAGTTCACAGTTCTTAAAACAGATGTTCTTTTCAGCTGGCTATAGTATATCATTATCTCCAGGAACCCTGAAGAGAAAGTACAAAGATTTACTAGGTTAGTGAAAAGGCACATATTTCCTTCTAGGCTCTGTGGCCCCCACCCCCACTCCACCCACTGCTCCCCATTTAAGGAGATAGGTATTGGGGGAGCGATCCATTATACATGTATAGCCTTATGACTTTTTAAACTAAGGCAATTTCTGCAAAATAAAACTGGTTTGGGCATGCACTAAACATTTAACAATTGTTTTAGTTTCTATCAGAACAAATGGAAAGAGGTCAAGAATTATAAAAAGAAGCAATTCATTCCAGTCTCCAGCATGTGTGAGTTCCTGTGGAAATTTCTCTTCCTTTTTTTCCTCTTTTTGCTGTTTTGTCATTTTCTCTGACCACAAAGGAAAATGGTCCCTAAGAAGACATTTAGCTCTTTCTTATTAACAAATGACTTTGGTTTCTGTTACATATCAGATTTTAGAGGTCACAACAAGGTTAAATAAATGGCTGGATGAAGTGGAAAGTTGATCAACTTCCGTTTTCAAAATCTTTAAAAATGATTTTAAAAATATCTAATTGTATCAGTTCAAAATGAAATATTTAAATTTGACCTATAGAACATAGCAATTTTTTTTTAAAGAAATGCATCTATTTTTTAGCCTTTGACCTCTTTTAGCAAAAGACTGTCTGCTTTTTGTTCAAGACCCAGAATGACGGTTGGCATGATGAGGGCTGGAGTGGAGTGGAGAATCCACACACCCCTAGTGGGTTTTCCTGGGTGATTCATCTGGTAAGCCCGTGATTCCAGAAGGGGTTTGATTGCAGAAGGTATGTGTGTGCCTGTCTGTCTATCTTTCCATCTGGTTGTTTGTCTCTCCACCTCTTTAGTATGGAAAGTGGGTCCTTGTTATCTGAGACACCTTAAGTAATCATTTTAAAGACTTTCCAACATGGGGCCCTCCCTGGTGGCCCAACGGGTTAAGACACAGCACTGCAAGCTTGCCTATCCACTTCAGTGTGAGTTCAATTCCCAGCCCTGGAGGTGACCCACAGGGCACCGCAGACCTCTCCCGACCCGCCCGCTGCTCCCCTCAGCAGTGTGCTTCCTCAATCTGCCATTTCTGCTACACACTCTGTCTCTGGTGAATCCTCTCACGCCCTGCACCTCTGGCCTGTACCCCAGTGCTATATGTCTAAATAAATAAATAAATCTTAAAAAAAAAAAAAAAGACTTTCCAATTTGGCTGTTCTTTCTGCGTGGAGTGTATTTAACACACATTTGGCTTCTCAGATAACTGGAGCGTGTGGTTTTCCTTCTAACAGAATCTCGGAGGGTTTTCACTTCCCGTTCCCCTTTCATCCTTGTTCTTCTGGCTCTTCTTCCTCCAATCTCTTTGCACCTTTCCTCCCCTCCCCCAATATTGGCTCTTTGGTAGAGGAACAGGAATGTTGAAATCAATATGAGAATAAATTGCTGCACTGTCTTTATTGTGAAGGCAAGGTTTCTACAGAAAATCCTTGTAATCAGAAAAGAGGGAAGATGAGATTAAACTGATTAAACTGAGAAAGTCAAAAAAGGACAACTTGAAAGATTAGCTCTGCATCGCCAGGAAAGCCTAATCCCCTGTGCATGCTAAGCGGAGCAGTCCTTCTATCTGCCCCTTTATCGGGTGACCTTCCGCTGCATTAACACAGAGCTGCTTGATCCGAGGCAAATACTGGAAATTGAAAAGCCAGAATGCCAGTGATTACAGCAGGTATCAATATTATTGTAATGATGCTTCGTTATCATTAGGGAACTTAATTACTAAGGGAGAGTGAGAAGGCCAGACGGCAGGCCCAGTCGCGGCCGCAGTCTGCCTATAGCTCAGGGCCGATACTTGGGAACTGCCTCAAGTTCACACTCACAGCAGTGAGAGAAGAGACCTGTCTTCAGAAGACCGACATGGGTATGAGTGGCCAATAAAATGCCAGGCGTGGATACCAGCTTTTAGAAAGCCTGTCATCGTAGGTACGCCATGCACTCGGCTAATAGGGGTATTTGGGTTAAGTAGATAAAGCAAAATAAAACTAAAGGGAAGTCTGATGCCATACTAAAGATGGTGACTTCCGTTCCACGATCAAGAATATGAAACATTGAGTACGGATCTTTATCAACTCCACTCCTTTCACGGCAAAGCTAATCTTGAATGCCAATCTCCTTTTAACTGCCTTCCAACCAGCCTCTCTCTCTTCCTCTCCCTTCCTGCTCTTTTTCCATGGAGGTTTATAGTTTCTTAGCCTGGCTGTTGTGACGTTATAATTCTGAAATGTGGAGTTCAAGCTGGGCACATGTTTTCTGTTAGCTCTGACCCCTAAATAGAAATACAGTGCATTGCTAAAGCCTCTGGGGCTTGGTTGTGCTGATCCCAGCCAAAATTAGCCCCAACTGTTGACCTACAAATAGACCCGACCTGGCCCCATCAGAGCGCTGAGGAAAATGCACATTTCCAAATTTATTGAATCAAATTTATTTATTTTTCAGTAGGCAGGAAAGCCAAAGTAAACATCAAACTGCTTTTGAATGAACACTTACATTCAGTCAGTCATACCCTCCACAAACTTTTCCCTGTGAGCTAAGCCAGTGTTCCTTTGGGTCCATTTGATGATGAAAATAAAAGGAATTTTAAAAATATGAAAGAGAGCATGTTTTGGGAGAAGGAAATGTGAAAAAGTTAAGGTCAGAAGGAAGCATTGAAGGCGCCTGGACCTTGCAGATTTATTTAGCGGTCAGCCTTAGGACAGGGGCAGGGAGCAGCCTTCCCTCTCACTCACTCAGTAATACCCTCTAGTGCCCTCTGGGTGTGGTGGAAGGAGGTGGCAGTGATCTAAGGCTGCTGGCATTAGCCAGATTTATGGAAAAGCAAGTAACAGTCCTACTTAGGCCCTCCTCCACAGGATAAGAGTTGGGAAGGTAGAGCTGAGAACGTTCCTCCACCACCCAGGAGGATGCTTTCAGCCCACAGCCAAATCTACCTTCAGTCAGGCCTGCGTGTTTTAGTGCTTCACTCTCCAAGCTGGACGCTCAGACAG
Source organism: Condylura cristata (assembly GCF_000260355.1). NCBI lineage: Eukaryota > Metazoa > Chordata > Mammalia > Eulipotyphla > Talpidae > Condylura > Condylura cristata. Next base: position 84,455,663 of record NW_004567102.1, on the reverse strand, counting down.
CTCCAAGCACTGAGACTGCTGGACCTGGAGGCAGAGAGGAAAATCTTGCTTCAGGTACTGTTGGCTTCCTGATGAACCTTGTTCTTGTCCAGGATGAACCTGTTTTACGTTGATGCGATGCTGGCATGTTTTTTCTCCTTAAGGAAAGTTGAGAGACCCCAGGCCCATGGACTGCAGCACCTCTTGAACATCCCAGACACCTATATTTCTGTGTTGTTTTGTTAGATGTGGGTGGCCCTTGAGAGCCCTCTGAGAAGGTTTTGACAAATGCCATTCCAGCCCCCCAGCAGCTGGTGCCGCTGAGCTGGTCGACCTTCCTTTCCTTTTCCGTGACCTTTAGAAATCCTAGAGCAAGGGCACCCACTGCTTCTTCTTCCTGCACAGCAGCAATTTTGGTTTCTGTTTTTGCTAATGTGCTGTCCAGAGAACAGCTTCTCCTTGCATTTGCGACCTCTTAATCTATGGTCTACTGTCAGCACTGTCAAAAAGCCTGCATGGTTTTAAAAGATTTGGGTGCTTGGGTCTACTCCCGGATATTTAATTGGTTTTGAGTGGAGCCTAGGAAAAAAAATTTTTTTTAAGTTTAATCTTCAAGGTCCATAAACATAAACTCTTAAGTGAGTTTGAAGTGAATGTGCTGCCAAGTTTTGTTTTTTTTTTCTTTTCTGTTTTAACAGCAGAAGAAAGTATCGTAGGCACCACTGACTCATGTGCAACATAAGAAATGGAGAAATAGTCGTAGCGAAAGCTGCCATGCTGGAAAGGCCACACATTCCATGAACTGGGGACACAGCAGTCCCCACCAGCCAGTAAAGCCAGCGGGCTGGCTGGGCCTGTCATCATCAGTCTGTCCTGGGCATATGCTTGTCTAAGTGACCAGGCTGTGGTTAAAAGCAAAGGCGCCTTATTTTTCCTTTTTCATACTATCCTGGATGGCATGTGTGTGTGTGTGTGTCTGTGTAGACAGACAGTATGGGCATATGCCCATGCATACACACATACTGCACATACACATATATACACTGTACAAATATGCACACATATGATGTGTGTACACACACATATAAATACACACATATGTATGTATGTATGTGTATATCACACCAATGTAAGGCGTGAGATGACTTCTCTTTTTTTTAAAGATGTATTTATTTATTTATGTATACAGAAATGGGGTACAGGCCAGAGATGCAGGGGGTGAGAGGATTCACCAGAGACAGAGTGGGGAGCAGAACAGGCAGATGGATGAAGTCCACCTCTGAGGGGGGCAGCCAGGAGACAGGAGAGGTCTGCTGCGCCATGTGGGTCACCCCACTGGCCAGGATTGAATTTGTGCGAAAGCCACTGCAGCGAGCTTCACAGCGCTGCGCTTAACCTTTGCGCTACCAGGGAGGCCCATGAGATGACTTCTAACATGCGGAAGAATCAGGTAACGGACTTGTCCTACCAGATGTCAAAATATACAACTATTTTAAGACAGTGGAGACAAATTGCTGGAACAGAGAACACAGATATAAATGCGTATATCTAAAACATTTGATTCGTGAGATAGTTGACTTTTGAGGTCAGTGGGGAATGGATAAGGAATAAAACGAGTGAAATTGGGATAACTGGTTATCAATGTGAGAAAAAAAAAACCTAAAATAAGTATCGCACTTTACTCTTAAACAAAATCATTGCCAGATTTCTCAGACTTGGCAGTTACAATTGACTACTCTCGAGTTTTTATTTCTTGATTTTTGTGGCCTTTCAAAGCTTATGTTTTGGTTTGCTTACTTATGTAGGTTGTTAAGATACTAGAACCACTTCAGACTATGCTCTCATCACATTAAATTAACAGAATACAGGTGAGAAAATGATTTCCAGCGCTTGAATGATAAACTGCAACATGTTCCCATTGTTAAAGGGTTTTTTATAAAAGGTATAATTGTCACAATTACTTATTTATGTAGTTCATCAATTAATGAGAGATTCAGTAGGCTCTTAAAGCCAAGTTCAAAGGAGAGCCCGAGAGCGTACCTCCTCAGTGAGGACCCCTTAAGTGGATTCACTACTAGATGCATGCTTTACAAGAGACAAAGAGCATGTGATGTCTGGAATGCTCATCTCCACAGGGGAGGGGGTCTCTGTGCTCCTCAAGGAGAAGCCTATTTATATTCCTATATGAGCAGGCTCCTTGCATTTGCCCAGAGTTGGGAACATCTTATCACCATCAGTCCTCTGCAGGATTACTTGTTTTTAATCTACAAAGTTGCAAAATCGTCAATGGTACAGGTACCCACGGCCTCAGAACCCCAAAGGATCTTCTACACACCACCAAATAGTCTCTTAATGACATCCAAATTCCTTTCTACCCACATTATTTTTAAGCATAGAACTCTCAAGATTTCTAAAATAGTTTGAAATAAAGTCTTTGTATCTTTCTGTCCTTTCAGCTGTGACATCAGTACCAAATAGCCACAGCATTTATTTAATACCTTGTTTCAAAGTATTCATTTATCATTTTTAATAATTCACACTCAGTAGTTTGGTTTCCTTTATGTCTTGTAGAACTAATAATGTTCTATAAAGCATTCTCCTGAGGACTTCTAATTAGTGCTATTAACTGAGCACTCTTAATAATGTCTGCAGATTCATCCCTGTACAGTAAAGTCATTTTGCTTTTATAATTTTCTGGATCAGTGTTGTCCCAGGTTCTATAGTATGTTGACAATGAACCTACTAACCATAATTCAGCACTTATGCTTCATTGGTCCAAAGCAGTAAGCAGTACTGATGATTTCCATACAGGCTGGCACAAATAGTGACTCTAAAATCATGTGAGGCATTTTGTGGTTTTTCAGATATTAATTGAACTATCATGCAACTAGTGTCTCATAAAAAAAAAACTTTTTGGGGGGTTAAAACAGTAAAAGTCTAATACTTTTTGTGTGTAAAGGAAAGTGTTCTAGTAAAATGTTAGTATCATTTATTGTCATTTCTTCATTTCCTAACTTCAAATTTATGTAAATAAAATGCTTCGACTGAGGAAGTAAAGAATTAATAAGATGCAACTCAAAATTTGAGTGTTGATTTATATTTTTTAAATAAGTGAGCTTGTCTTGTGGCTTTACTAAAGACTATGATTTTAATAAAAATTAGTTGCCATGACAATAGAAAGAAAATAAATCTATTTAAACTTAAATTAGTTAAAGGAAGCCCAGGGTTTTCAAATTTAGGAAATTAAAGTTTCAGAATATTTATTTTAATTATATACAATCCTAGTGTTATTATATTAAACCAAACCTCATTCACATATTTAAAAAAGTGATAAATAAAACCCCATAAAAACATTAGTATAAGGCCAAAATTTCTTTGAGATCTGAATCTTTATATGTCCATAGTCACTTTTATTCAGCCAGTAAAATAGATATGTTCAGTTATCACTGACTTTCAGAATAAGCATACTTTTTCTCTCTGAAGACAAATTTCAGAGGTATAATTATTATATGTTTCTACAGGAATCAAACTAAGATGCAGACTAAGTTTTGTTAATCAAAACTTATAAATAAAGGAATATATAATATTTCTCCCCCATTCTCCTTTGATCTTTGTATGAACTCTGATGTCTGTTCATATTGTTTCATACTGCCTGGGCTGCTATAACAAAACCCTACAGATTGAATGGTGGATAAATATTAGAAATATAATTTTCACAGTTCTTGAGGATAAACATCTACGATAAGAGTGCCAGCATTTCTGCCTTCTGGTGAGCACCTCCTCCCTCAGCTGACAACTCTTTTCTCTTCTGTCCTCAGAGGATAGAGAGCAGAGAGCAAAGGAAGCTTTCTCCTGAACTTTAAAAGGGACACGCGCCCCATCCATGAGCACTCTGACCACATGGTCTCATCTTCTATCATTACCTGCCAAAGACGCACTTCCTAATATATTCATCTTGGAGGGCAAAGTTCAAAAGTAACATTTTGGTGGAACAAATATTCAGTCCACACACACGTCAGTTTCCCAAGTCTGTTAATTTTCCTTTCATATATTTACATTAAATGATCATTTTTTCATTTATCAATATTTATTCTTAAATCTTATCATTTTATACTTTCTTGCTCAGTATGCATATTTTTATTCTCATTTCTTTAAGAATATTAAGCCAATTCATTTTATCTTCTACGTCTGCCAATTTCATTTCTCGCACTTTTTCTGTGTTTGACTGATTCTCTCTTCAAGTGTCTTGCTTTGTGAGGTATGTTTGCTTTAATTTTTGATGCTGACTGTATTTTTTACTGTGTCCAAATCTCTTGGACTTTCAGTAATGCAATTTCTTCAAGGTCTGTGCTAAAGTGAGTTTTTTCAAAATGATTTGTATTTTTGCCAGACACTCTGGGACTCCAAGTACCCAGGAATCACTTTATACTAAATTCTTAGCTTGAGGTTTCATTCAAATCACCCAGCTGTAATGAATTCAGGTTACAAACTCCCATGAGGTCTAGCTGTTTACAAATTCTCAGGGCTGGTATTCTCCCCCTCAATTCTCAATGCTAGCATTGGAGGGTGGCAGTTTCGCTGACTGCTTCTCTAGTGTGGAGGTCAGTTTATTCTAAATGTATATTTACCTGAGGAATGGGCACTTCTGGAGGCCGATTCATGGAGGGGGACTTCTATTAGGTCTGACTTTGGACAGACCCTCCACTTTGACGCCTCTCTTCTGAGTTAGAGAAATCATATAAATCACAAGGATCATATAAACTTAGCTTCTTCAACAGAAGCTGGAGTTAATGTTCCACTTTCCTTTCTGGGTTCTTGCTATCACTTGGTATATCAATCATGGTTTTACGAGAAACAGAACTAACTGGAGGTGTACATATGGAAAATAAAATTTATTTTTAGGAATGGCGTTATGTGATTTTGGAGGTTTTCCATGTTCAATATCTCAGGCAGACCGGCAGGTTTAGGGGAGAGCTGCAGTTTGGGTTCAGTGACTTCCTGCTGGGAAGTTCTTCTTTGGGAAAGAGCAGTCTTTTTTTATTAAAATCTTCAACTGACTGGATGAAATCTACCCACATGGGGAGCGAAATCTACTTTATTCAAAGTCCACTGATTCTATGTTAACATGTTAATCTCATCCATAAGAAATGTCTCCATAGAAACATCTAGAATTAAGTTGAGCCCATACTTTAACTTACAATAAAGCAAAGAACTAATTGTAAGAACTAAACTCTAAGAAAAAAAATGTATAAAGAGCAATATTCATGGCCTTAAATTTGTCAAAGAATTCTTAGATATCACCAGATAAGAACAACAAAAGAATAAAAGGATCAACTGAATTTTCATCATAGTTAGAAATTTTTGTACATTAAAGGATACAGAAACCAGAAAGTAAAAGACAACCTACAGGATGGGAGAGAATGTTTGCAAATAATATACTTAGTAAGGGACTGTATCCAGAACTCATGAACAACTCAGTAATCAAAAATAAATTATCTAATTCAAAAATTGGTAATAGGTCTGAATAGACATTTTTCTAAAACAATATGAAAATCATCAGTTTACAACATGTTTAGTCTTTAAGGAAATGAAAATCAAAACCCATGGGATGACTACAACAAAAAATAGTCAGATCATAACAAATGTTGGTGAAGATATAGGGAAACTGGAAAACTTGTATATTGGTAGTATAAATAAAAAATGTGCAGTTACTTCAGAAAACAATGTAGGGGTTTCTCAACATGGACGGACCTTGAAAACATGGAAGAATGAGAAAAGCCAGTTTTCAAATATAATTCCATATATAATTTCATATATAATTCCATTTATATAGAAATCCAGAGTAAGGAAATGAATAGAGACAGAAGTTGAATTAGTGATACTTCATTTAGGGAGGTGCTGTGTGGAGTCAGGGAGTGATAATTAAGGGTATCTTATTTCTGAGCTAAGGAAAAAAATATTCCAGAATTGACTGTGGGGACGGGAACACCTATTGGTAAATATACCAAAAGCCATTTTGATATACTTGATGTCGGTATATTTCAATTATATGGTGTACTGTATGGATGGTGTATTTCAAATAGGTGAATTGTTTAGTTTGTGAATTACATTTCAATTACACCTCAATGAAGTTCTTTAAAGATTTAAAAAATAATAAGTGAACTTCAAAGAATGTTATGAAATGTTCCTTTCTCTGTTGTCTTAGATTTTTTCTAATCCTCCCTTTCCTTCCTTTTTCTTTCTTTCCATACATTATGACAGTCATAGAAACCTTTAAATGAAAATAGGTATTATCTTCAATTTTGATTCTTTTGCCATCTTACTTGTCTTCCTTCTTTGTTCCTTTTCCTGCCCTTTTTTAATTTTCCATTGAAATTTTGTCTCACTTCTGTTTTCTCTTTCTTAACATAGATAATATATTCTATATTTAAATCATACACAGCAAACTAAATGCTAAAGTGAAACTACGATATCCCTCATCTAGTTATGACCAGTACGTAAAATATGTATCTCTAGTCCTTGTCCTTGATGTGCACAAAAAACTATTATATTTTAATTCTGTCTTCTCTCTGATTTTTAACCCCACCTATTCAATGTTACTATTTTTTTTGTTTGTTTGTTTCACTGCATCCATGTTTAAATTTACAGGCATATTTTCATTTATTTTATTCATAACACCATTTCATACCTCAGCTATATTCTCAGCTTTGATTTTGCCTCTTAAAGTGTGTCCTTTAAAACTTTTTGGGTAAAGCGGTTTCCTGTTCTTGTTGAGCTGAAAATGTATGTCATCCTGTTCTTCAATTTTTTTTAATATAAAATTCTGGAATGATAAGTGTTGTCTATCTGATGCTGATCTACCCCATTGGTTTTCAATGCCAACGTTGAGAAGTGACCTGTTTAGTTGCTGTACTTTCAAATGTGATTTTAAAATAAATCTAACTTCTTTCAACAGCTTCTCTTCTGTCGTTATAATCCACGTTTGCCCTACCATGTCACAGAGGGGTCAATATCTTTTTATTTACCTTTCCTGAAATATATTGAGTGCTCCAATATTGAGGATGTAACTTTAAACAACTCATGAATCAGTCATTATGCATTTTAATATTGTCTTTCTAATTCCATTCTCTCAAAATCACTTTGAAAAACCTTGCACACTTCCCGGCTTCGGGACCTTGAGCCACTGTATCATACTATCTTTCCATCTCTGTCTCTCTGCTGCAGTCTGGATCAATTTCCCCATGCAGATAATATAATTCACCCAGTCTCTCTTTAACTGCGTGATTTCTCTTCTGTTAAACTTTTTCTTTGGATTTTATTTTTTACTGATGACACATTCTTTTCTTAATGTCTCTATGAGTTTTAGGAACATCTACTTTATAGTTACTATTTTTGCTACTCTTGCTACACATCCAGATCTTTCCTCCCCAGCATCCAGCACGGCTATAAACAGCAAAGCAGACTCCCCTAACAGCCACAAGCCCATTACCCTGTCTCTTGGTCTCGCTGGCCTTTGTGGAGGTTTCTGGATGAACTGTCTGAAGCAGAACATCCTCAGAAGCATCCAGACTTGGACAAAGGGGCCAAAAGACACCAAAAAATCTAATCTAGACAGTGCTGCTAAACTTCTAGAGTTTTCTGAACTTTAGCAAATGCCTAAGCAGACACAAAGTAACTGCTTGTTTCAGGCTGATAGATAGACAAATCCTGTATTGGGCTGAAAGATCTATCTCTTACCCCTGTGGGAAGCAATGGAATTGAATACATAGCAGAAGAGTCTCATGGGATGGCTCAGTCCAAACTCCTGCATGCATGTGTGGAGGCACCTGAGGACTCCAGCTCTGAAGTTTCCTTTGAATAAATCATCTCCTTTTTTCATCAAGAGCAGACTTTTTCCAATATCTATTACTGAGAATTTTTCAACAGAGTTTCAGGATACTTAGTCCATCCTATTTGTTAAGATTTAAACATGTTTCTGCAGGTATGATTCAGACATTAATCCTTTGTGCTTTATAAATCACAGTGAATAAAATCCCAGCACAGAAAGTGATCTCCTCTTCCCTCTCCCTTTAACTTCAACCCTTTAACATTCTGGAGTATAAGAAGGCATCACTGGCTGGCGATTCTGCATGTGTGGATGGGAAAGGACTCACCCTCTCTACTTTGTTACCTGGGGTGTCTTTCTTTTTTTTAATCTTTTGAAATGTCAGCCCAAAGTGAGATTTAATTTTTTTCTGGTACCTTAATGCTAATATTTAAAACATATACCTCTAATTCTCAAACATGTATTGTATACATTAAAGAATTTTATATGGACTATTCCATTCTAGACACCATAAACATACAAATACGTAATTTAAAAGGAATAATATAAGCTAACATAAACAGAAATTCCCATTTCCCTCTTATGTCAATCTATTTAACATATCTTTGTACTATACCAGAATGCTAAAAAATAATTAGGATTTAAGTCAACTTTTATATTACCAAAGGTACAAAATGTTAGAAATATAATCTAAAATGCCATGGGTTTTCTAAAGGTATAATTGATAATACAAATTGCTTCTCCCATTGAGTCTAAAGTGAGGATTCTAGAACAATCTCTGTAGTTAGGCAGCTGCAGGCATATTTGCAATCCTGCACAAGATGTAGTTTCTAGTTATCTACCACCTCTTCAACAGATTCTCAAAGGAATTTTTAATAAGATTATTTTTCATGTTTTGAGACTTTTTTTTTAATGACACAGCATGGGTTGGGAAATGCCTCGGTATTTTTTGCTAGCGTATTTCTCACTGTGTGATAATGGCTTCATGCTCCAGAAGTTCTATCAATGTATTATCTACATTCTTGTGGTCTCTATGGAAGCTGCTGAAAGCTGCCATAGACAGGCTTTCCTAAGGAAGGGTTCCAGCTAAACAAGATATATATATATATATCTCCAATGAATAATCTATACTCTTAAGTAATAAATACATATAATCTATATTCTTAAGTTATATATATATAATATATATATACACACATATATGTATGTATGTATATACATATACACATTCATACATACATACAGATAGATAGATAGAAATATAGATGGATAGATAGATGGATGGATAGATAGATAGATAGATAGATAGATAGATAGATAGATAGATAGATAGATAGATAGACAGATAGATGTCCAAACTGCTGACCTACAAACCAGGAAAGACTGAGTAATGGATGACCTCTGTAAAGTTCTCCTACCGATAAGTAACTCACTTTAGTCCTTTATCTTCATTCCAACTGGTATAACAAAATGCCAGAAAATGCCAGAGACTGACAATTGTATAATAACAGAAATTTACTTCTTATATTTCTGGCATCTGGAATTGATAGCTTAGGTGCCAGCTTAGCTGGGTGAGGACTTTCTTCTGGGCTGTAGACTCCCTACTTCTCCGGCAGAGGAAGAGAGGGAGCTACCTGGGGTATTTCTTATCTACACACGAATTTCATTCATAAGGGGTCTGCTCTCAAGACAGCACCTCTGAAATGCCCCACTTTTGTAGTCACTCTGGACATTGGAACTTCAGCATAGGTGTTTGTGGAGAGTGCTGAGACTTAAAAATAAGCCATCCATAGGAATTTGGGGTTGGGTGTGGACTTAACGATTTAGGCTGGTAGCAGTACCTAGTTTTGGAAAAGCAGACTTAAAAAAGGAAATGCCTATGTTTGCATGTTTTACTGCCCATTCCCTTTTACTTTTGCTTTCAAATTTTGAGAGGTAGTAATGTATAGGATAACAAAGAAGACCAGTGAATGATCCAGGAGCACAAGACTCCTCTTCTTAATATTTTATGGTCATTTTAGTTTTTACATGTGAAACTGATTTGTAGAAATCAATGATTCTCTCCCTGGCTCCCAATTCCACCTCAAGTTCCCAGTGTGTTGGAATTTAGATCAGTCACAAGGTAATTACTTTTAGCCCTCTGCAGTGGATGATTAAGAGCTTTAAGTTGGGTACTTGCTCTATGGGCATTAAATAATACTTTGTTGAATACCTATAGATTCTACAAATCATTTCCAATAGGTTTCATCAATTTGAACATACTTTACTGTTAAATAATCATGCCTTTTATTGTCATGAGGTACTTGATTAATGTTAGTTAAACAAGTATAAATTGTCTATTATCTTCTGAGATAGATCATTATCCTCATGTTTTAAATGACAAAATTGAGGCAGAGAAATTCAGGAATTTGCCAAAAGTAGCATTAAAAATCAGGCAGAAATAGAATTGAAATGTTTTTCCTTGACTTTACATACTGGTTTGCTTTAGTCATTTTTATAATTCTATATATTGCTTCCTTCCCCTCCCTCTTCTAAAGGAAAAAAAAATAATTTTTAAGGAACACTCTTATATCCTTTAATTTCTCAGACATCTGCATGCATGCGTTACTTAGTTTGTGAGGTTGAAGACTTTGAAATTAGCCTAGTTACTCTGAAAGAAAACAACCCATAGTTATGACTCAACTGAGATATGGGCAATGGCCATTCCACTTTAAATCCATACTCCTTTGCATCACCCTCTACATTTCTCCCTTTAGAGTAATTTGCGCAAAAAGGCAGGAAGAGTCATCATCATCATTACATTGTTTATGCCCTAATTCCTTTTGAGAAAACTTCCCTCATCCCCACCTACCTCTCCATGGGTCACTTGGGGCATTTCCAAACTGGAGGAGTTACAGGCATTTTTCTTCCGTATATAATTCAGTTACAGGGTGGGCCAAGCCCACCAAAGTGGTTCAGCTTTGTTCTGCTCAGCCAAGTTATGGGGGGAGGGGCAGACACCTTTTTAAGTAGAAAGTACCTTTTTCCTACAGCGAAGGCATGTGTGTCAGATCTTAAGAAGGCTCTGGAAGACAGAGCTTGTGACTATGGACTCAGCTGAACATACAAAAAATAAAGAACAAAGACAGTGAATTAGGAAATCCCAGGAAAGCAAATACTTGAGAGCAAACATAAAAATAGAACTTGTCAGTATAGATTGTAGGAGTTTGCATCCTATTTTATCATTATCATGAATATATATTTTCCATTTTTAAAGATTACATTTAAATAATATGTATTTACTCTATATTTTATAAATCATACATGAGCTTGGCTAAAAATGAAAAATATTTTTGATAATCAGATACTGATTTTGAAAAAGGGTGCAACAGCTGAGGAGAAAAGTAATTGATACACTGAGACACATTTTTGAATATTTATACATTTAGTTCATTCCTGTATGTAGCTCTGAGTTTAATGTCATGGGTGATTTGAAGAATTGTAGAAGGCTCTGAATGAGTTGGGGAAATCAGAACACACCCATATGCAATACAATAACCCTACACCATCTCAGTTATTCTTTGAATTGTTAGAGTAATATTTAAAAACTTTTGAGATATTTGTTATTTAAAACTCCACTACAGAAATGTTACTAGAATTACTATTAGAATTACTGTCCTGTCGTTGGGTCAGTTTATAAATCATCTAATGCCTGACCCAAAACTTCCAGTAAGTGTATTAAAAACAATATGCAATGGATCATTAGTTCTCTAAAGCATTGTGATATTTGGGGGGTGGGGTGGTCGGGGGAGCAAACAGCACCTTTAAAACAGACATACTATCTAGACAAAAGCCCTCAAAGCAAATCAGTTCTTTTGGAGACTTTTATGTTATGTGTTAACTAACTTTAGTCAAACACTTCATGGCATTAAAAAGGGCCACTACTACTTAATAAAAAATGACTTTCAGGATGAGCTTCATGTGGTTTCTACAGATGTTGATTTATAGTGATGTATCCTTGACACTTATGTAATGCTATAAACCAATGTCATTTCAATAAAAACAATCCTTAACAATTAATTTGTTACTGGCCTAGAAATTGCATAATTTTCGTAGAATTGTATTGTCAAAATCTACAGGCCATTGATTAAATATTATTACTGCCTATTGAGTAAAGGCATATGATTGAAACATTCAACCCTGTCTACACAGTGCGTCATGTGATCACCTTATGAAGTAACTCCAAAGTTCATGCAATCATTGGAGTCCAAGTGTGAAGGGCTTCCCTGTCACATTTTGACCAGAAATGGAGGAAAATGGAAATAGGGAGCAAATTCCCTCAGGACAGACTGTCAAGGATGGAGCCTTCCTGGCAGCTAAGCGGGAAGCCCAAGCAGAGATCTCTGCGCAGGACCCCCACCCTCACTCACCCTCCTCTGTGTCCTTTCCTCAAACTTTTCTCGCGGCTACCAGACCCCAGCCCTCTGTTTTCATTTTAGAGTGTTCCCACCCTATCACCTTTTTTTTGACTGCTGATGAGCAGATGCCAGGATGCATAGTTTTTGCAGCTGAGTAGATACAGGATGTAGGAGTTCACTCAGGGTTCCAGAGTGAAATGTGTGCTCCTCAGACACTTACCCAAGGAGAAATTTTCTTTGGCGAACTCCAGAGCTGCGGACATAGCTCCAACACAGAGTCCCTTAAGTAGCAAAGTGGGTCTACCAGTTGGTCCTTCTTTCTCAGCTCAGCCATTACAACTTCAATAGCACTAACATAATCTTTTTCTTAATTTCTTTGTTTCCCATATTTTTTTTGTATTATTTTTCACTAGGTTTACCACACTGTATGTGATTTGGGGCTACAGGTTCACACTTCTTCAGATGTGTGTTACCACAACACCTACCACCAAAGAACCCTCTGCCTAACCAAGCCCTTGCACTGCATCGCTGACTTCTTAAATTCGGCCTTTGATTTCTCTTTAGCGCTGAGTCATGATGCCTGTGAATCTTAGAAAGAGGTCAAATTTATGGTTGGATCTACAAAGGACACAATAAGCAAGCTTTGTTTGCAGTTGCTGCTTCCGCTCAGGAATGAAGGCTTTCACCGGTGATGGTCTCCTGTGGGCAGGTAAGAGAAAGGTGAAGTGAGTTCTCTGTTCCCCTCTTGCACTATTCCTCCAAGGTACTGTTGGTTTCTATTCTTCTACCCCACTTTCTAAGGGCCCTCACAGGCTGGTCAGTTAAAGAACAGCAATATTTTCCTCACAGCCTGGGGCTTGGGAAGTGCAAGATTAGGGTGTTGACTAGGTAGGGCTCAAGCTGCTGCTTCTTGGGTTGCCTTGCAGGTGACTCCCTGCTGCTGGCAGCTGAAGTATCATAAGACTTCAGCTTCCTGCCTATGAGGATGGAGAGCAAGCTCTCTTGTCTGGTCTTATATGGGTTCTCATCTGGTAGGTACAGGCCACACCCACTAACTACTACCTCCACAAAGCCCCATCTCCAAATACTGGTGCATTAGGGCTTGGAGACATATTTAGTTCTTATAGCTTCCCAATGAAAGAATAGGTAAACAGTTTTCAAGGTAATTATTTCCAAGTTATTTCTGTATTATTTACTTAACTATATATAAATGAGATGCCCCCAGAACTATCAGCGTATTCTTAGTAACCTAAATTAAATGGAGAACATCTTCTATAACCATCTTACTAGTCAGGCATCTCTCTTTCTCCATATAAAGACACATATGTATATATTATGTATATTTATACACAGCCTACATTTAAGATATAAATGTGTATAGCATTGCTCTATATTATATATAAACACATATGCTGTAATATGCATGTTACATATATTACTCTTCATACAGTGCTATAACCTGTTGTTCTTGTTTCCATAGTCTCTGAAATCATGAAACCAATATTTAATCATTAATCTAAATTTCTTTATATCATCTTATATATATATATATATATATATATATATATATATATATATATATATATATATATATATATATATATAACTGTGATGAGCATACTTTACATGTATTTGAACAGGTTCGACATTTATATCCTTAGATATCCTTAGAAGAAATATCTGGAAATTGATTTGCTGGGATAAAAGAAATGAACATAACTCTGTTTAATAAATATTGCAAGTTTCCAAGAGACAAATTTTAAGGTTTAGATTTCTCTGGCAATGAATGCAAATTTGTGTTTTCCCATGTGTAAAATAATGCATATGAAAAATCTGTCTTTGTTTGCCAATCAAGGGAACAAAATTTTTAAATTTATATAATTCTCACTATCAATGAGGCTTAATATTTTTATGCTTATTTACTATTTTTCAAATTATCTTTTCATGCCTTTCATTGCCATTTTTTTTCCCATGGAATATTTGGCTTAATATGTGAGACATAGTCATATATTACTGACTTTATTCTTTTGTCATTGAAATTACTTGTTATAGCACTTTCAAATAGATACAAAATGAAAACAAAACTAAGTGAAAAATTTTATCTTTTTCCAATATCCCCCCACTTGAGGTTTGTTTATGATTTTTTAATTAAATTAATTTTTCTGCATGTTATGAAAGGTCTGTGTTTTGTTTTGTTTTGTTTTAAGATTTATTTATTTCGGCCCTCCCTGGTGGTGCAGCGGGCTCAAGCACAGCACTAAGAAGCTAAAACTACTTCAGCATGAGTTCCATCCGCGCCTGCTCCAGAGGTTACCCACAGGGCGCGGCAGACTTCTCCTGACCCGCCCACTGCACCCCTCAGCAGTAGACTTCGACAGTCTGCTTGTTCTAATCTTTTTAAAGATTAATTTATTTATGCATACAGAACTGGGGTACAAGCCAGAGGAGCAGGGGTGGTGAGAGGCTTCACCAGAGACAGAACAGGGAGCAGAACAGGCAGACGAAGTATGCTGCTGAGGGGAGCAGCAGGAAGGTCAGGAGAGGTCTGCTGCACCATGGGGTCACCTCCGGGGCCAGGGATCAAACTTAAGCAGAAGCGGCTGAGGCCAGCTTGCAGTGCTGCGTCCTAATCCGTTGCACCACTAGGGAAGGCCCTGAAAGGTTTGTTTTTTATTTGGTCATTTTCGTTTTCCTTATGCTGCTTTTCGAATCTATGATGTACTTTCAGCTCTTTGAAGAATACTTGAATGTGACATTAAATTTTAAAAGGAAATCTGTTTATCATTTTATATTAGCGCCAAGTAATGGAGAAGAATGATGACACCTCAATTCCTTGTTCTGACTAGATTGTCAGTGCTAGAAAGATGTATTTACCCCCTTTGGAAAAATATTTATTTTTCAATATGAGTTGACCTGCGTTCCAAAAATATCAGCATCTAATCACCACCTATGAGTCTGATACATAAGAAGTAGTTCAAATTATGCACTCCTACTTAGGACATTCTAAAATATGCTGAGAAAAGAGATCTTTGTTATCTAAAGACATAAAAACAGTATCCAAGCAAAGTGAATCTTACTCCAGATTGCTCAGCAGGCAATTACAGGAAATGATTGCTTGAAAGAAATGCCTTGAATTGTATGTTTAAAGGACCTGGGAACCCTAGCACATACTTCCTGCCTCTTCCCATCATATTACTTCAAAAGTTCAGCCTTTGATAAGTGGAGAAGCACATGGACAGATGTGTTACTGGAATATCTGAGTGTGACTCTTGTAGCTCCGGCACCACATTTCTTCCTTCATGCTATTGTCTTTTTCTAAGAATTACTGGATTTGTAAGTCATGATTTGTTTTCTTTAAGTGATTATTTCTATATTATAATGATGCTATTGGATATTTCACTGGAAACTGTATTTTTGGAAAGATTTATTTACTTATCCATACAGAACTGAAGACAGGCCAGAGGTTCAGGGGCGGCGAGAGGCTTCACCAGAGACAGAGTGGGGAGCAGAACAGGCAGATCGAGGAAGGACACTGCTGAGGGGAGCAGCAGGTGGGTCAGGAGAGGTCTGCCGCGCCTGGTGGGTCACTTGTGATGGCACAGCGGGTTAAAGCACAGCACTGAGAAGCTAAAGCCACTTCAGCATGAGTTTGATCCCCGCCTGCCCCAGAGGTGACCACATGGCCCGGCAGACCTCTCCTGACCCGCCTGCTGCTCCCCTCAGCAGTGGACTTGTCGATCTGCCTGTTCTGCTCCCCGCTCTGTCTCTGGTGAAGCCTGTCTCCGCCCCTGAGCCTCTGGCCTGTACCCCAGTTCTGTATGCACAAATAAATAAATCTTTAAAAAAAAATAAAGGGTATCTTTTTAAACAAATAAATATGTTATCCCAAATGAAAAAAAAATTTCCAGAATTTCTTTGTTTCTTGCATTCTCCTTTAAAATGAAAAGAGGTTGGGGTTTCCCTGGTGGTGCAGAGGTTAGAGTCTTAGCACTATCAAGCTTTCACCAGCCACTGTGGCAAGAGTTTCATCTCTGTTCAGGGAACTGACCCAGAGGGCAGAGCAGACCTCGCCTGTCTCCCCACTGTTCTCCTCAGCAGTGCCTTTCAGCAGATCTACCTGTTTCCTTCAGCTCCTCACTCTGTCTCTGGTGAATCTTCTCATCCCCTGCAACTCTGACCCACACTCCAGTTCTTCTACGCATAAATAAATAAAAATAAACCTTAAAAATGAAAAAGGAGAATTAAAGTAGCTTTTATGACTCAAAGTTCATCTCTTCACACAGCTAAATGGTGGGTAGGATGCCAGGAGGAATGGGTGCCGTAGGAATACATAGGAACTCAGAATCACAACTGAAATGCTAAACCAATGGAAAGATCTCAAATGTATCTGCTAGTTTAGGAAACCAGCTCTTTCTAATTTCACTCAGCGGCATGCTACATGTTCTCAGGTTTTAAACTTCCCTCTTACAGAAATAAGTGGGTCAGCTTTTGAGAGCTGCAAAGCAGTCAAGTTGATTCGCAGAATTTGCTGGATTAGGTCAACTTGAAACTCCAAGAAGTGGACTAAATGATTTGGAACCAAGTATTATTTCAGTTCTGGATCATATTGACATCTGTTATAACATATTATGAAGCATGAATCTCCACATGGCACTTGAAATATACAAGGAAAGAAAAATGCTCCAAAATGAAAACCATTTGGATTTTGTCACAAATGGATAATATTTAAAACAAACCAGCTGATGTCATATTTGTACATAAAGAGAACAAACATATCAGAATGTGCCGTAATCTGACAATAGCTTAATTTGGCAGTTGTTTTCCAAGTCATTTTCATTCATAATTGGCAATTGTGTATTCCTGTTTTCAGCCTATACTTGTGGACAACCTCCTGTAGAGAATGAAGCAATACCAATACATGCATAAACACAAGTTCTTAGAGTAGGAAAACATTGTATTACTGTCCCAAGGGTATGTAACCACTGAAGGATAGATTGTCTTCCCAAATTCCTTACTTTTATTGCTTTTCCTCTTTCGTTGCTTTTTGGCAACTTCACTACTTAGCATAGTCATGGAAATAAGAAATCCAAGGAAGATTTATTGGAATTTGGCAAGGTGTTGGTATATTTCACCTCACCTTTCTATTTTCTTGAGACTTGATTTACATGGAATTTGGTTTGTAGAGAAAATCCAGTCTAATAGAATTAGAGCTCAAGTAAAAGCCAGATTCAAGGAAAAACAATCAGGATCCCCCTCTCTCATGGTTGATGTAACCGGAAATATTACAAGATTGGGAAAAATAGTTGAAATCTTTCCAGAGACAAGTATTGGAAGGAAAATGTTACTATGGTTGAGTGTGACTACCCCATGGTTAGGACCCACAGCATTAGTAGATTACCTAATTGCATTTAGAGAAACAAGATGCTGGTTAGTCTCTTAAAGTATTAAATGCATTTCTGTGCTGACTGGTGTATGTAAACCTGAACTCATATCAAGAAAACAGAGGTGGGGTAAAGAAGTGACTTTCTCTACATAACAATTGAAAACACTGAAGAGACATAACTTAGGTAGGAAATTACTAGACGTTCTAGTGTCTATAATTCTCCTACAGCTCACACCTGCTTGACTAGTGAGATTCATCTATGATTTCTTTTTATTTGGGAGGAGGGCAAGAGGGGCATTACTATGCAAAGTGCTTTAAAAAAATCCCTGAAAATAGAGTGAAGCACAGAGCGTTTTCCTGGATGTAAGTTTTGATAATAATGTTTGTGGCAGACAGTGGAGCACACATCCGAAGCAGAATGGGTTCTCTGTGAACTCTCTCTGGAAGGCAGCACTTTCACTGCATAAAAGGGTGATGGAATTTGGACAAGGATATAATGTGCTCGATTCGCTTGCCTTCCATCTGCATAGATAATTGGAACAGCATTTGTGAGTTGTAATGCAGAAAAATAAACTTACTCATTGTCTTAAATACAGAAACTGTGTTTGACCTGCAAAAAGTCAGAGGGAGAACATTTGGAAAAGTGAGTTTTATTAACTACACAGTAGGACAAGAGAGACATGAGGCTGAATTCAAATAATTAATCATTACCATATTTATTATTGAAGTAAAAAGCTACTGCATAGATGGTTTTAAAAAATGCATGTAAATTTGGTTTGTTGATTTTATTCTATATATAACTAAATTTATAACATGTATACACATATAATTTGTGTGGACATGTGTATTATACATGCACATGTAATATGCATACATTTTGAACACCTTTTTTTCTACCATCTCTATCACTGATATAACTTTAATAAAATTTACTTGTATGTACTTTACAATGGTTATAGTGAATTATCAGGATTTTGTAGCATTGCTGCAATCCGATTTTATACATTCTTCACCACATGACAAGATCCCTCACACCTCTTGGGAGTTACTCTGCATTCCCTCACCCACCCCTAGGCAACTGCTAATCTAATTTCTGTCTCAATGGAGTTGCCTTTTTCACCTGGTGCTAGGGACTTTTTCTCCCACCTCAGCTCTCAAATCCAATGACTAGGCAGAGGCAACACCTTTTGCTGCTTTAAGGAACATGTTTATTAAGACGAGGTTCCTGTTGAGAGAGATCGCTGTGAAAAGCTTACAAATCAAAAGGAAGCTTCTGGATCTCCTCTATAGGAAAACAGAATGGCTAAAACTTGATATATGAACTAAAACATACCAGTTTCATTCCTGGCTCCTGCACCTTCTAGAAGAGTGTTTGTAGAAAAATAAATTACCCTCTGTAAATGGCAGTGTCTTCATAGGTGAAAATAGGGCTGTTGGGAAAGGACATTTGGTCATGGGTTAAGGCCCAACGATAGGATGCAGGATGCAAAGTGTCAGGCTCTGGTATGCAGTATGTAAACTTCTCTTAGTGTCACATCTGAGAGTTCTCATCCAGGAACATATACTCCAGTTTTGGATTTTGTGTTTAACTTTAGAATTTGTCTGCCAGATCACTACAATATCATTCTCATGCATGTATTTCCTCTGACTGAACTCATGTCTCTTTGGGCTGTTCACTGAAGAATATTCAGATACCATCATCTAGATAACATTATTTCCCCAAAACATTCTGACTTCACCAACAACCTGCACTGACTCAATGCCTGTGATTCTTGAATGGGAGGTATAATGAAGACAATGTTGAGTGCTAACAACTGACAGGGAACAAACAAGTCACTAGAAAGCAAAGATGGACTAAATATGTATAGACAAACTAATACCTCTATTTGACCAGCCACTTTCCTTCTAAATACCAATTGAAAGAACATTAAGCAAAGGAGAGACTTTTGAACAGTTATATCAATCATAATTAAAAATAGCTGGAGATGACTACTGAGTTATTTCTTGGAGGATGAATGGAATTCCAATAGACAGAAATTGGCAAGAAAGAGCATTTCAAAAAGGAACTTCAGCTTTATTCAGTTATTTGTGTTTTCATTTATCTAATATGTGAATGTCTGCTTGTACCAATACCAATAAGCTTTGAGTAGATTATTCTGAGGTAACAAACCATCTCAAAACCGTAGAGATTTATACATATGCTTTTTACTTCTAGTATCGGTCTACCTTTCTGTCTCTGTGTCTATCATTCTCTCTCTTCGATCTGTCATTGCTCTTCACTCTAGGACCAAGCTATCTGGATAGACCCTCTCGGTGATATGTCAATGTTGTTGTAGCAAGGGAAAGAACAGATATGGGCCAGTGGGTTCCGTGGGTTCTGGCCCATGCCCCTTCTCACATTTCACCAGCCCAAATAAGTTGGAGGGTCAAACAGGAACTCCAAAGACAGCTTCGGTAGAGATGGCCAGCTAAAATTATAAACACATAATCATAATCCACTCAACTCCTATGATTCAAGTTAGTTTGAGTTAGGATCACCACTTTCAGGGTACATACATTTCCGTACAAGTAAAAGAATAGAACTTTCTAAGTACTGACTATGGGCAGAAACAAATGCTGAGTAATTTGGGAAGATAAACTGGAAAGAAAGAACATGGATGGTTAATCAAGAAAGGCCATGGCTACCGCACTGGAGACTGGATTTAGTTTCAAATAAACAGGGAGTAACTAAGTTATTGAAGTTGAGGAATGGTGGGTAGTTTTATGTGTCAAATTAACTAGGCTTTGGCTCCTAGTAATTTTATTACGTATTAGTCTAGGTTTTGCTCTAAAAATGTTTTGTAGTGGTAGTTAGGATCTACAATCAGTTAACTTAAAATAAAGGTAATTACCCATAATGATTAGGTGTTTTACATCTACAACTGGTTGAAGGAATAAAAACACAAGCTGAGGTTCCCTGGAAAAGAGGAAATTCTGTCTCAAGACTTCAGCACAGCCATCTCGTCTGAGTCGCCATTTGCTGATCTACCCTTTCAGTCTGGGGCTTGTTAGTTTCCACAATTGAATAGATATTTATGTGGTGATAGGGATAAATGGCATGGATAAATACAGACATGGAAACAGAGTTGGAGTTAGAGATGATGTGCATACAATCGCAACATATAAATATGTGTGTGTATGTAACCTCTTAGTCTATGTCTTTGAGGAATCCTTACTCATAATATTTGTTTTTATAGACAGAAGAGATAAAGATGAACCTTTGGCATCTTTTATGTAGGTTAAAAAATGCTGCTGACTTAATTTTTCTTCAACTTCTTCACTGGCTTTTCCTTATTTTTAAAATGTGATACTGCATGGTTGGGGACCTCAGTTTATAATCCTGTATAAAGGACCTGTATAAAGAAAAAAAATACAAATGTAGATTATTTTTCTTTGTAAATATACAGCTCATCCATTTTTTCACTACTGGCTCTGAAATTTGTTTTTGTCACCAAGTGGGAAAAGTTAGTCTCAGCCAAGGCCAAGAACCAAGCATATGACCTGGAATATTTTCCTTTTATTGAACAAATAAACATTATTTGATTTTTTTCAAAATGCATTAGAATCATTCTAACTAAGGGCCCTCCCTTATGGATCAATGAGTTAGGAAGCAACACTGCAAGCTAGCTGAAGCCACCTCAGTGTGAATTTGATCCCCGCACTGGAGGAGACCCACAGGGCGCAGCAGACCTCTCCTGACCCGCCCGCTGCTCCCCCCAACATTGTACTTTGTCAGTCTTCCTGTTCTGTTCCCTTGCAATTCCTCTCACTGCCCCTGCACCTCTGACCTGGATCCCAGTTCTGCATGCATAAATATATAAATCTTTAAAAAAAGAGAATCATTCTAACTAAGAAAATATCAGAGTTTCTTAGAAGTCCCAACATTATCTCCTAAGGAGTGAGAACCCATCACATGTGTCTGGAATGCACAATTAAGAGGCTGGGTCTGTGCCCTGAGTCTGTCCTGATCAATTCCATTTTCTCAGTCCACACCCCATCATCTACGTCTGTAACTCTAATTTCTCTCACAGTGTCACATGAACCCAATCTATAACTAGGTCAGACATGTTGGTGGGAATCTTGTCTTCTAGCATTTAAGAATGCATTCACAATATTAAGTGAAGTTATAAAACTGAGAATTTAATTTCTATCATACCCCTCTGAGATAATTTGTGATGTCCTTTGAGTGAGAAAATGTAAAGAGTTATGTATTTTGACCAGGTCAGAAAGAATCTATGTCCATAAATCTATTCTCTCATAGAAATTATTAAGTGAAAACAGTAGGTAAGACTCTTTCCTAGGGATTATCAAACAAAATAAAATAACAGTAATGCTAAAAATTATATAAGCCATCAAGAAGCTAATGGTCTGGTGTCAAAGGAAATACTGGTATAAATTAATTGCCTAAGCACCTCTTCTGCCTTTATTACACGCTTCCATTTCCTCTGCATTTTTCAGGGTCACGTCTGAGTTCCTCAGCATGACTGTGGGCTGGCAGCTTTGCCTCCTGCTTGTCCTTCTATTTTGCACTCTGAAGCAGCAGGACTTAACCATTTGTAACTTTCAAACTTGAATTGACTGTGCCACATCTAAATCTGAAGCCCTGTCTTCTTCCCCCAGCCTTCCCCACGCAAGATTATTTATTTTGTTCCAGTTTTATTGAGATAAAATTGACAAATAAAAATATCACGTACACATGCATATTTAGGGTTACAACGTGATGGTTTGATATGCCTATGCATCTGAGATGTTTCCCACCATTAAATTCATTCGCACACCCACTACCTCACATAGTTACCTGTTTTTGATGTAATGAGAACACTAAAAATCTCCTCTGCTCATGTCAGCTTATGATAATTTATTCTTCCAGGGCTCTGGCCACAAAAGGTAGGGTCATTCTTGACCACTTTGTCTTTTTTATCCATGCACCCTTGGGTGACCGCCTTATAAAGGAGCACAGGCGCACAGGTGCACAGCCTTTTAAATCAACAATGGCACCCGCTACATTATCTACACCACAAAGGTTTGGCTTCCATCCTTGGCCAAGAAAATTCTCCATTTACTACATTGACCCACTTCCCCATCCGCTCTCTCGCCATTTCCTTTCCTCTACACCATCTAGCATGCCTGCAAACCTGGCTGAATTCGCTGTCCAAATCAGTACACGACCCAATCTTTTGTCATCACTTGACCATTCTGAGTCACATGTCAGAAAAAACTACATCGCCGTGGAAAGCAAAAATTACTCTAGTATATTTTCTAAGTATGTCACAAAAATAGATTCAAAAGCAAAATCAACGAAACACATGAACAAACATCTTCTCCTTCCTCACAAGCCCTAAGCATACACAGTTCCACCAAATGTGTTCAGATTCGGGAATACAAAGAACTGGAGTATTTCAGCTCTTCAAAATGTTCTAAATGATGTAAGTTTTTGGCCATGCGCCCCAACATCTAGTCTTTCAGGGACAACCCCCAAATACACCCAGCTACATCATAATTTCTCTGGCCTTCTCTGGTATAAAGATGTTCTTCCATCCCCTTCAACAGCTTCACAAGAACAGACTCCACTTCCCTTGAATGATTGCTGTATCGCCAGGCTCTGTGTTTGATGTTTACAGTCATCTCTGATTTCGGAGAGCCTTATGATCCATATATTACTAACGGCAATGGTCAATGTCATGATTGGTGTCATTCCCCTGTGTGAAAGGCTGGAGAGGCAGGAGCTGAGGACCAGCCCACACCACTGCCCGACCTGCTGGAGTCGGGTTCACACTCAGTTCTTCTGGCACGAAGCCCTGGCCTTGCCACTAGGTTACGCTTCTCGGGGACATCCAGGAGGGAGGAGAGGGGGTGTCAGATGCCCACTAGTCTGAAAATTGCAAGGGTTCAGACAGTCTTAGTGCTTCCCGGGGAAACGCTCCGTGTGTGTTTGGTGAAGGGAGAGACGATGTTTCCCAGCAACAGGCCAGCAGGACCTCGGGCTCCAGTCAATGCCGCGCTCACTGCTGCCGTCCTTTGAGAGGAAAAGCGCCGATGGCTTTCCGAAAGCTCACTGGCCACCCCGCAGACTCTGGAAAGTCTGAGCTTGGTGGAAAGATCAACTTGGTGGTCCTCACAGTGGCCAGCTACGCAGAAAGCCACAGCCCGGGGCTTACCCAGCAGAACTCACATCCGCCAGGGCTGGAGAGCGAAGCCCAGGGCCGGTGGACTCCCGAGAGGCTGCCTTCCGCGCGGTGGAAACTCCTTGTCTGGGCACACACACTCTGGCACCACTGGGTGTCCTCTTGTCCCATAGTCGCCAGTTCTCTGGGACTGCAGCCTCACTCGAATGACCTTCTTTAGCTTTAATTGCTTCTCTAAAGTCCCTGTCTCCAGATAGAGTCACACGGGGCCTTCTGTGAATGAATTTGGTAGGGACGGGCTTCAGTCCATAACAACTATCATATCCTTTTATTTGAATTTTATGGTTTTATTTATTCCAGTATTTAATGTCAGAGGAATAGACGACTTTTATTCAAAGTCTTACCTGTGTTAAACTTGAGAGCTACAAACCTAAACTGTGTATAAATATTTGTTTATTATAACTAACCGGTTAGTTAGATGTAGACCACTGACTGATTTTTCATATGACCAGTGCCCAAGTTCATCATTTTTTAGCTACAGACATTGAATCATATAACCAATAATCTAGAACGATTTCATTTCAACTGACATATACTTTTTAAATAAAGTACTATTTTGTCTTATTCCTTTATAGCAAAAGAAGAAAATTCAAACTACTTTAAAATGTCAGTTAGGTTTTAGTAAAAATCATTTATTAAATGTTGTATACTCAGTTAAAATCTTACTGGGTAACTAAACATTAAAGTAAAGGGAAAAATCTATATCAGTCTAATTTGAATTATATGTTCTTCTCAACAAGCATAATTGCTATTGACTGCCTGAAGCACCATTGTCTAAGTCATGAATAATCATAAAACATTACAATTGGCATAAGAAGAATGGAAAGAAACCCATCAAAAAAAAAAAGCACAAAATACCAACAACCCCCCTTTCCCTCTGCCTAAAAGAATAAAGTCACACAAAGCACAATGACTTTATTACCTGAGAAAATGTGCTACATACTAATCATGAGGAACCTCATTTATTATAGATAGTATTTCACTTTGGGCTTGACATTTTATTCTGGAATGAAGCTTCCTTGATTCTAAGCATATGTCATAAAAAAGAAAGAGACCCTTACTGCCTCATCCATCCCTCTTATTAGGACTCCTTAATTCAGGGTGAGTAGTACAAGTATTTCCTTAACAAGATTTTTTTTTTTTTCAGAAGCTCTGGAAATTGGCAAAATTTCACAAGTTGAATATTGTGAAGAGTTCAGGTTCAACGTCAATGAGCCTTTTGCCTGGGAGTAAGTCTAACACTTGGCAAAGGTCTTCACCAAAAGTTGTCCTGAACTTGTCTTAACACTTAGAGAGGTTAGGCTGTAGCAGCATCTCCCATGCTAGGTAATATTAGGACACACTACACATAAAATAGTCAAATATCTCAGTGATTTGTGGAAAAGACCATAGATGAAACTCAATACCAATTTCCTTTAAACTGGTATGTTAGGTTTATAAGTAACCTAATATATATACTTAAAATTATGCTGAGGGTCCTCCCTGGTGGCGCAGCTGGTTAAAGCACAGCACTAAGAAGCTAAAGCCACATCAGCATGAGTTCAATCCCCACCTGGGAGGTGATCCACAGTGTGGGGCAGACCTCTCCTGACCCACCTGTTGCTCCTCTCAGCAGTGTACTTTGTCAGTCGGCCTGTTCTGCTCTCCACTCTGTCTCTGGTGAATCCTCTCATTGCCCCTGCACCTCTGGCCTGTACCCCAGTTCTGTATGCATAAATAAATAAACCTTTAAAAAATATATGCTGAGATTATTCTGTTTCTATAATATTTGTGATCCCAGGAAAGGATTTCTCAACCTCTGCACTGTTGACATTGGCATTGGGTGGATAATTCCTTGTTGCCTGGGGCTCCCTGTGGACTGGAGAGGTTTTGGCAACATCTCTGGTGTCTAGCCACTGAATGCCACTAGATGCCATTAGCTTTCCTGGCCATGGCAATTGAAGATGTCTCCAAGACATTGCTAAGAGTACCCTGAGGGCAAAATCTACACACACACACACACACACACACACACTCCCCAAACCAACCCAATCCTCTCTGGTTGACAACCATGCTCTTTGAACACAAGCTTTTTGCAAGATGGTAAATGCACAAAGCAAAGGTAAATTCCCAGTTGAGAAAAAGCTGAAAGATATTTTGTCTTGCTAAGTTTCCCAGTAACTATTTGAAGTACTGGAAATGGTATCTCAACACTAAGGAACAGCATTTCCCTGGCCCCTGTCACGGTCCTCATCCATGACTCTGTGAAGTCCTAGCAAACTATGTGAACAATTTTCCATGATCAGTGATAATTAAGGACCTGGTGGGCCAAGTAGACAACAATCAAGTAAGTGATTTCAGTCACACAGAATTCTCAGGCAGCCCTGGTCTAGTGTCATTATAAAAGCCCCTTGATTATTCCAGGGTTACCCTTCATCATAGAGACCCTAAGTTTCCAAGTAGAGTATCCACTCCCCACCACTGTGTTTCTTGACCATTTTCCAATCAACTTCATCACGTTGTATTGTGATTTTTTGATAAAGTGTCTGTGGCCTCCACCCACTGTGCACTCTTGATGAATAGAGATATTTCTGACCTGTTTGTAAGTTCTTTATGCCCAGCACAAGAAGGGGTCACTAGTTACAATGCTGGTAAGTACATTCTGTATCTGATGATTTACGTAAAAACTTTATTAAGTTTGAAATGTCAGACCCAGGGACTAGAAGGATAAATGAGTGTAGTTCCTTCCTGAGAGAATTCATGGCTGAGCAAAGGTGGGAAACCTAAAAACAAGTAGTTAGACAATAACAGATAAAAAAATAAAAAGTGGCAAAGACAGAGTAACGCAGAGTAAAGATTGGTACTAAGCTCTATTTTTTCCAGTGTGAAGAAAACAGTGACTAACTTAGAGCCATACTTTATTCTACAAACTACATGTTCAGTTTTTTTTTTCTGTCAGCAGATGGAAATTCTGTACAAAATTATGCCTTGAAAATCAATTTCAGTTAGAATAATTAAATAAAGAGCAGTAGAAGCTGATTATTCTTTTCTTCCAAGTGCTAGAATACTAGGAGCTGAATCACAAAATGGAAGGTATAGTTGGGATAAGAGAAAGTCTGATCCACAGCACAGATTGTCCTTCTGTGGGTCAGTCACTTGAGCTCAATGCTTGTAATGAATTGGTTCTACTTCTCTACTGATGTTATAACTTTTACCAAAAACATGGTGGCCTCAACCAATACTGTTATTACCTTCAGGCACATAAGTCAGGAGTCTAATGTGTGTGTCTTAGAGCAAAACTCAAAATGTCAACAGCACTGCACTTATTTTGGAGTTCTTTGCCATCTCCAGAGGCTGCTCACTTTCCCTGGCTTCTTACCCCTTCCCTCCCTCCATCTCCAAAGCCAGCCATGCAGCACTTCTTCAACACTGCTTCTGTTGTTGTGTCCCTATCTTTGACCACAGCCAGGGGAAGCCCCCTATGTTTAAGGGCTAACATGATTAGGGAAGACCTATCTGAATAATATGTCAGGATGATGTCATCATTATAGCCAGACCCTTAATCACAGTGGCAAAGTCTCTCCCGCCATGTATAGTGTCATATTCACAAATTCTGGCCACGGAGACTAGGCCACCTTGAGTGTGGCATCATGCTATCGACCACATTGCTGAAATGACATTAGGTATTGGGAAAGAAAACTTCAGACAGGAATACCTGTGGGGAGGGCTTATCTCTGCTCCAGGACTTTCCCAGTTCAAGTGACTTCAGTAAGTCTTTATATAATGTCATCCATAGATTCATATAGTGCTGCCTGTAGATTCATCTAATGCTGTCCATAGATTCTTGGAAACAGAGATTTGAAATTAAAGAATGTGTAATAAAGCCAGGTTCTTGGGGAAGATTTTGCATTCAGTGGTGACCAGGTTTTTATTTTTAATCATCATTATATTTTTTAAGATTTATTTATATATGCAGACAGAGCTGGGGTACAGGCCAGAGGTGCAGGAAGATGAGAGGATTCACCAGAGACAGTGGGGAGCAGAACAGGCAGATTGACGAAGTACACGGCTGAAGGGAGAAGCAGCTGGTCAGGAGAGGTCTGCTGTGCCTCATGGGTCACCTCCGGGGTGGGGATCGAACTCATGCTGAAATGGCTTTAGCTTCTCAGTGCTGTGCTTTAACCGCTGCGCCACCAGGGAGGACCCTGGTCATCAACATTATAAGGAAGCAACGGAGGACCTGATTGGTAGGCCCGCTTGGCAGAGGGCTTCCTTATCTGCAATTCACCCCTTCTATTCGATTTAAAAAATAGGATGTGGATTCAAAGCATGTCTGGGTAAGAGTTTTCCCGATATTTGAGTCAGGAGAAGCATGCCTAAGGGGTCAGAACAGCTGCCTTTCCTCAGTCTGAGATGTGTAAGATTAAAGATAAAGATGGTGTGGGCAATCTAGAAGCCATATAGAAAATGTACACAACTATTTCTTCTGTGAAAATAAAATACTGGAAACCACCAGAGCTTCAGGTACATAGTATTAGCGGTGACTCTTACATAATCTATACACAAGCTATTCCCATGCTAAGAAAAAGATGCCGTGGAAGAATGGTTTTGTGTTGACAGTTTTCAGCTTTTCTGCATTAAAAGTGTTGCTAGCAAGAGTTCTTTGGTTTGTGGAATGTTGAAAATGCACATCATCCACAACATACCTTCAGATTCGGGGTTAGTTCTTTATTGCTGTGACAGGAAGAAGGGAAAAGAGAAGTTGAATGATAGCTGGTGCTTTCTATGTATGAAATAGCTTCCACACACAAAAGCTTCCTTCCTAGCAAACAAACAAACAAATAAATACAGTCCTCCACAGTTAGCAATTTTGTAACCAGAAAATTCTGAAGCATTTGTTTTGTTTTTTCTTATCCAACTCTCCAGTTTGACAACTTAGTGGGAATGACTATACTTGGAGAAATACTGTTTGGACAGTTTCACTGCTATGTTTTCTCTTCAGGAAAAACCTACTTGATAGAAAGCAGAGTGAAGAAAAACTATTAAATCAATAAGTTAATTCTAAAGTCTTAGAATTTTAGAGTTTGAAAGTATGATACAGGTCAATTAGACGATTGTCTATAGAGCCCGGCTTAACTCAGCAGCATCTTCAACAAATGGCTACCCAGACATGACTGCCCTCACTGCTCCCTCATCTGACCAGCCTCTAGGGTCTTCCTTTTCGAAGACCTGACCTGCACACCTTCTGGCTCCTTTTTCTTTTTCTGAGCAGCTCTCAGTATGGAGCCCAGCACACCTCTGGAGATCTGACTTGTTCATAGTAGAACAAGTCGTTGGCCAGCCTTATCCTGCACACCAGGACATCCAGTTATTCCAGGGGTGTTGTGACCACATACCGGTGTCCACATCTAGAGCAACTGGACAGTTCAACCCTCAACCACTACACCACAGGACACTGTGCAGTCAGGCCCCTCCCGCATATATGTGTGCAGGTGGCTGGCACCTATTGATCTGGATTTCATCTGCAAAGATGTGAAGATAGTGAATTTATAATTCACTCATTTCTGTTCCTCCCTATTGCATGAATTCAATGGATTCTGAAAATCATGCCACCTGAGCCATCATTCCCGGGTGCCTCCAGGTACCTCTGGTGTCTTCGAACAGGCTGACTTCTAATGTGCCTGGGACCGAAAGTCTCAGCACCAATTTATCTAACCATCCTGGAGCAAGTTGCAAGGCCCAGCCAAGTGTCAAGAATCACAATAAGGGGCCTCCCTCATGGCCTAGGGGTTAAGTCCCAGTGCTGTCGCCTCTGCGGCCTGAGTTTGATCCTTGGCAAAGGAGCAGACCCACATATGGCACAGAAGACCTCTCCTGTTTCACCCACTGCTCCCCTCAGCAATGTGTTTCAGTCAATCAGCGTTTTTGCTCCCCACTCTGTCCCTTAACCCTGCATTTCTTTTTTAAAAAGAAACGCATAATTTTTGTTAGTATGGTTTACAGATATGTTTCATATTTATTTTGTTATCTGTGGTCAGAATTTAAAAAGCATGTAAAATGCACATGCGTGGATAAAATGGTTGAACTCATTAGAATGTCAGAGCTAGGTTCCTTATAGGAAAACGAGGTTGGCCAATCCAGAGACTGGTTACATTCCCACAGGGTCTCCAGCCTAGAAGAGACTCCTGCCTGTGCATTGATGCTTGGAATTCCTTTAATTTGGAGCCATTGCTTAATTAGAAGTAAGCTTTAGATTAATATATGGTGAAAGTTAACATATTGACATGATTTCATACTAAAGAAGAAACAACTAATATCAGATTTGTTCCTGAGCAGATTTGATTCAGGTTAGTAAAGTGAGGATAAAAGAGGTTTGTTCTCAGTTTGGTTTTGTAAATGATTTGTGACAATTCATTTATCTGCACAACTGAATCGAGTGATTCAGGACTAAAATTAGAACCAAAGTGGCATGTGGCTCATAGCTCCCGAGGCGGCTTCTTCTCACTTCCTCCAAAATTCTTTTGAAGAATCGGGAAGGATGAAAATTCCCTAAGTAGAACAGCAAGACCTATATTCCACTCACTCCCAGAACTTTGGAGATCAGTCCACTCACTGCAGCCTAATGGAGAGGGTTAGCCAATCCCCATCAGCAGCGTGCTTTCTGTCCCCATGAACAGACAGCTCCTCCCCTCCGCCTTCCCTCCTCCCTGCCCACCTCTTTGATCAGCATTTGGAAATTGAAGTACCACGCTGAGCACTAACTCTCCAAGCTGCTCTGGGGATCCAAATCCTATCTGCACCCACCACCCAATGGACGTGTTCTTAGAAGCCATTTATCTATTAGACTTCAGGGGAGAAAGCTGGTGAGGAAGTACACGTGGTGCTGTCTGATCCGGGGAAGCTTAGGGGCGATGAGTCAGAGCAGATGGGGAGAAGCTGAAGGATGGTTTTCTTTCTCTACGATCCTAACGCAACAGTGACCTTCCCAGTGACAATCGCACCTAAAATGTATTCTGACTCCATTTCTGTGTATCTCCACTTACTGTGATTTTGTTCATCTTTGCAGAATTTAGCTTTGAGTGTAAAAAACAATCATCATATGAAATAGGCCTTTTTAAGCATACTTGACCCTCATCTTTACTGTATGAACATAAAATACAGAGCCAGACACAGAACAGTGGGCTGAGCATTGACCTTATCAATCTGTCCTGTGGGTTTACATCTTCCACAAGTAGGTTCCTATTAATCTCCTTGGAATCTTCCTCTTAGCGTTCTATTAAGTGATCCTGGGCAGTGAGTAGGAATAGAAGGATAAGGTAGAGGCTCTGTCCGTTAACAAGCACAGAAACTGAAAATGGATTCCCTCATTTAAAAAAAGTATGCAATAATACAATGTGGGGTAATTACCACATCATCCTGAAAAATAGCACTGCAAATAATTTCACAAGAATTTTTTACATGTATTAAGTGGCATTGTATTTTCAATATGATAGAAAAATTTATGAGCTCCATGAATCAGGAACTGAATAACCAGAAAAGGACAGAAGAGACTTGTGCTGAGAGCAGAAGCAGCTGCCTGAGTGAGGAGGAGAAGCAATCACCAAACTGGAATCGGTGCTGGCAGCAGCAAAGAATGTGTTGTGGAAAACGAAAGCACTAACTTGGGCCATCAATTTGAACAGCTTTCCCAGGAAGCAGGGAAAAAAAGGTAAATAGAAACAAAATAGGAAGAGAAGAAGGTAGATATGGAATATAGAGGAGAAACAGTCTGTTATTTAAAAAAAAAAAAAATGCTTAGAAAAAGACAAGACAGAACCCATCCAAAGCAATACTAAGTTTTGAGCAATGATAACTTCTTGGATCGGAGAGACTACTCATAGACATGGGCTCAGGTAAGAATGAATAAAAACAGATTTGCATACAAACATGTGTAGATAGTATTTAAATATGAAAACAAAACTCCCTAAATAGCATCTCCTGTGTGTGTGTGTGGGGGGGGTGTAATAAGAGTCGCCTCCCAGGAGTTTTTCAAGCAGGCCTCAGACTTGTGCAATTTCAAATGTCAGAGAATAATGAAGGAATAGCTAATGAGATTTGGGAGGGGAGAAAGAAAAATACCTAAGTGTTGGATACTGAAGCAAATATCTTCCACTGTGCCCGTGACCAAAGGCGTCTATAACATAGACATGCCACAGAACCCTTGTAAGAGTTATATCCAGTCATGAGTGACAGAATCGTTGACTGCCACCGAGAACGGAGTGAAAGGGACTTGAGTAGGAAGCAGGCATCTGGGGGTCTGGCCCGGGAAGACTTCCCGCAGCCCTTGCTGAATCTGAGAGGGACTCTGAGCTCTGAGCAGCGCTGTCTCAGCCACTGCGCCTGCAGGCCCTGCCTCCACCCTCCACTTCTCTTCTGTAACATGAGTTGTTGGGGCTAAAGTTTTCCTCCAGCTCTTCTAATCTAAGTCATGTAGGATTCAGATGACGTCATCAGGACATTATATTCATAGAGACTAGACTTACATAAATTCTTTTGTTTCTCTGCTCGGCTTTACTGGAGAGACACAAAATTTACTTAGACAGGCATGCTGGTTTCATATAAATGGCATTTTGGTTCGTATGAAGCCAGGCATGATCTTACTTACAAATGCAGACAATTAAACATGTAGATGCTGGGTGTCCAGGGATTTAAAAATTACATAGAAGACTGGGAAAATGTTTGAGAAATTCCAACCTACAGCACCAGACTGTTTGGGGTTGGGGTGGGGGAAAGGGGTATGACTCTAATGGGGTGAAAGAACACAGTGAGGTTAGTTAATGGAATCACTACGTGGACTATGTAGGAACTTAAGGCACATTAATAATCAAAGCCCTGCTTTAAAAACTGACCTTGAAGTTGGAAGATAAGCACTTGTATCATTATGAATTAATGTGTTAGGTAACATAGCTGGTTCTTGGAAAGCAACAAGGAGGAGAATCGAAATGATATTCACACATCTTCATTAGCATCATTAATAGTTCCTTTGCCATCTTTCATGAAATCAATGGCATTACTTTGTAAGCATCTTATTATAAGCCAAACCAGGAAGTCAGATTTGAAGCCAACTCCTTGCAAGTGTTTTGAAGTTACGGGGCACCATGACAAGAATATCTCTCTGGGGTGTCTTCTTAGCTGCTGGACGTTGAAAACAATCAGCAGTGGAGCCAGAGCTGAAAGTAAAGGTGACTCTGGGCATGGCAGGAGTGCAGTGAGGTCAGGAGAAGCAGGTAAACGCACTTCTTAAAGCGCCTTCTGCATGACTGGGCAGTTGTGTTAATATCAGTTAAGGGTATAGAGATGTTTGATCTTTGAATTCAGTATCTTTTACTGAGCTGCTGAAGGTATTTTGACAGCTAGTTTGTTAAAGTTATTGAAAGAGAAGGCTCACTGAAAAGCTTTTTATTGTTGAAAAATGATGGTGCAGTAGTTTATGTTGGACCCCAGCTAAATAGGTAGAATTTAGGCGCTTCTTCTAAGGGGCACATCATAATTCTTTTGCCTTCTCTGCAAACTGTAAGGACACTTAAGTGTTGCTGTGGGTTTTCTTCTTACTCTAAAAGTGCTTCATCCTTTAAGTGTTGTTGAAAGGGGCACTAGCAAATTACAAAATCGAATGAGAAAAAAAACAAAAACAAAAACTGAGGAACTTCCATTTAGGTTTTCCCTACATATTGTAGGAAGCCTTCTTGTCTGGATAAGTATAATTATTCATACATGCATATTCATGAATGTGATTTGTCATAAATGTGTAACTTTCATTAATATCTTATGTCATTAAAGTTTTTCAAAGTATGATTAATGTAAAATTGTCTGTTTTGTGGTTACACCTTAAATTATTTAGCTTGTAACTTACTGTGCATGTTTGAGTTATTTCCAATACTTCACAGCTGAAAGTAATCCCAATGTCAGTGTCTGTTCATAAGTTTTATTTACATGGCTTATTATATCATTAACATAGATTCCTTAGAGCATCATTATTTAGCCAAAGGACAAATCCATCCTTAAGACTCTGTACATTTTGCCAAATGGATTTACAAAGGTCAAATCACTCCACACTCCTACCAATTGTAGATAAAGAGATTCATTTTGCAAAGTGTTACATCTTTTTGATATTACATTTCATTGAATGTTTTTTATATGTATTAGTTCTTTGTGTACTTTCTCATACTGATGTGTTTCTATCCTTTTGGACAATAGCTTATTATTAATAATTATCTCTTGGGGATGCATTAATAAAGTTCATGTT
This sequence comes from Condylura cristata, assembly GCF_000260355.1. Classification (NCBI taxonomy): domain Eukaryota; kingdom Metazoa; phylum Chordata; class Mammalia; order Eulipotyphla; family Talpidae; genus Condylura; species Condylura cristata. The sequence continues at coordinate 84,421,591 of NW_004567102.1, read as the reverse complement.
CATTAATAAGCAATTAAATTTAGGATTTCAAAATGACAGTAGAAAGATCAATATCTCATTCCACACCATAGCATGAAAACTATATACTCACAGATGATTCTGTAAACACTTGCGACAAATAATATAATCAAAAGTCCATTTAAAATCTGAACACGCAACCTAGCATTTTGTCGTTTAACCATTTTAAGCTCATGTATTTGTAGCTCATCAACAGTTATTTAAGATCAAGTAATTACATTTCTAGTACTAGCAACTTTTTGAAAGCATATTAAGACAAAAATGAAGTGGTTATAAATAAGGCTGTCTATAATACCAAAAAATAAGCCATGTGATAGTCTATTTTTAAAGAAAAATTTTAAGATATAAATCTTCATTTCTCTACCTCTTTCCTAAATCTAATTAGTTTGTTGTCATTCTGTGTATCTGTTTGTTTCATTTAAGCATTTTTATAATATTTGATTTTAGGCAGGTCTTTTTTTTCTATTCTAATTTAAACATCCTACACACTTAAAATATAATACAGTTTTATTAAATGTTAACAAAAATGGGATTGTTAACAAAATTATGGGATGTTTGAACTTTTCTGTTGTGAAGGAATGATTTCACTGAAGAAAGAAGATACAATATTATAAAGCTGCATTAATATTTTTATTCCTATGATTAGATTGATTAATGTTTCACAATTGAGGCAAAACTGATTTTAAGTAATAGCATTCACACATGCTTCTTACTTTTTCCATATAAACAGAGTTAAATTCTAGGGTAATTACTATAGCATTATATATTCTTTTCCAACATGTGAATATCTTAATAAACGCAGGCAAGAATTTGCTCCTATAATCACCTTCTTTCAGCAAATTAGAGACCAATATGGGAAGAAACTTAAGGCCAACATAATTTTTGAGTTAAATTTCTTTCTCTAAGAACATTTGTAGTTAATGACGGTATGATTGAAAAGTTTCAATTTTGTTTCATATTTATTTTCCTTCTTTAAAATGCCTTTGCTTTGGAAGCCTTTCCTTAGCCACTCATCCATCTCTTATTTGAGTCCTACTCCTAAGGTTTGCACAGCTTGGTAGGGGTTGTTTCTCTCATCTACTATTTCTCTCATTCCACTATGTACATTTTTAAAAATTAAAAAACTTTTCCCTAGTGTGTGTGTGTATGTGTGTGTGTATGCACATATCTATCTATTTATCTATCTATATCTATATCTATATATATGTCTATATATATATATAATCTAAGCATCTTACTTTTTAATATTTATACTATAATCCCTTCGAATAGTAGTTTGGCATTCTTCACATTCTTATATGTTATTTATAATAGCCAAGTTGTGGAAACTGCCTTAGTGCCATAGAATAGATGAATGGAAAATAAAGATGTAATCTATACACACACACACACATAAACACAGGAATATACATGCATGTGTGAATAAATGCATGCATGCCATATATATGCACTATATGTATATGTGTGTGATAGAATACTATGCAGCACTCAAAAGGATGAACTCATCGTTTGCAACAACATGGATATGATTATTGGATATGAGTTACTGCTAAGAAAAGTGAGTCAGAAAGAGAGAGACAAATACTGAATGGTTCACTTATATGCAGAACATAGAGGGAAAAAAAAAAAAAAGGTCAGACAGAACCAAACAAGTAACATAACCTAGAAATATGTCTGTAAAATTGAGTCTGCCAGAGAGTGAGGACAAGGTTAGAGAACATGTTTGGATGGGGCCCAATGAACTATGGTGGAGGATTTTAGGAACTGTGATAGTGGGTGTGGTCCTATACCTCTGAAGCATATACTGTGTAGTTAACCAATGTTATCTCAAACATAAAAATATACATAAATTTTCTACTCTAATGTTTCCTTAGATGACAGAAATGAGTCAATTCAGCATACTATCCTAGTTAATCATTGACCAGAAGCAATCCAAACACTCCAGTTTATTCCAGTTCAGATAACTGAGCTTCAGATAAATTCTAATTTGGCAATGTCTCTCAGATCTGTTAAGCAGAGCAGGAAATTTTTTGGGAGAAATGCCATACATATGACCATGAATAGAAAGCAGTCTGCCTGAATCCCACACAAAGATGTTTCAGACAACTTAAATATATATAAACATTTAGAAATGTGGATTGAATAGACAAATGTCTTCTTAAGTTGTTTAATTTATAGTTAATCATATTTACATACTAAAGTATGCACATTTGGGTTACATGAAAATTGTGTATATTTTGTGCATGTACATTTATATGTGTTTGTTGGTTTTTGATGTATTTGTGTGTGTCTATTTTGTGTATTTATGTTGATGGTTGTGTGTTGTGTACTTGCAAGTATGGTTTATGTGTGTGGTGAATGTATCCATGCGTATGTATGATTGCCTATGTATATATGTATGAATGCATCCGTGTGTGTGATTGCCTATGCATATATGCATGAATGTCCATGTGTATGTCTGCACACATTATTGTGCATGCACATTATGAACACATTTCTCGGTGTGTTTTACATGTATGTGCATATATGTGTATGTGCATATGTGCATGTGTGTAGATAATACATTGTGTGCATGTTTGCATTTGTATGTTTGTAAGTGAACTTCTATATTTGATTGTTTATGTATGTGGGGGAATATATATTTGTTTACATGTGCGTATTTGCATGTATATGCACATGGGTGAACACATCTCTCTGAGTTACTGTGTTACACATACAGACATGTATGTAACTGTATGTGTTTGCACATGTATGTTTGTGCATGTGTTTGCCTTTCTCCTTTCCATTTCTTTCCATGAAAAATTTTACCCAGCTCTTTCCCTACATGGTTGATGTCCTCTCCTTTAGAGTTCATTTCTGACTCACCTAACATAGTGCTCTGGCGTCTTGCTGTTCAAGCAGTACCCAAGACCAGCCGTGTGGGCGTGAAACATCCCAGGTCGCAACTCAGGATCTCTGCTGTATACATGCCACCCAGGCAACGCACATGGTTGAGTCTGACAAACATTGCCGTGGGCACAGCATCCTCTCTGCTAAGTGAAGATTTTACAACACAGCCTTCTCATCATCTGGTGCTGACAGAATTTTTTTTCTCAGATATAATCCCTTCACTTGAGTGTTAGGAAAACCTTTCCTTTTTTGTGATCTGTACCACATCACCACTGAATGACTTTTTAAAACACAGGTTATTTGACCAACTAAAATGACATCTAGCCCTGAACATTAGAGATTGTGCCTCCAAGAAGAACGGTTAACTGTGTATTAAATTCAGATTATCTTGATGTATTCAACCTATTTAGCCAGATAATCCTCATACACATCTAACTAACATTGACCTGGAAGGGCTTGAGGGACCATGGTTTCTCCAAAGACTCCTCAGTGTTAAAAATCAAGTCATTTGGAAAAAAAAAAAAACAAAACAAAACAAAAAAAAAAACAAACAAGTCACTTGGAATAATTTGAATCCGGGGAGAATTAATTTCAGGGCTGATAAAAGGTTTACCTTCTGTTTGGGAAAATGTGGTTCCTGGTAAAGATATTTAAGCTACAATACTAACAGAGCATTTCGCTTCTTGCTCTATTTTGGAATGTTCAGATGCGAGATAGGCCTGATGGTGCTGCTGGACATAAAAAAAAAATTCTATTTATTTCTGACTAGAGTAGTTAGAGATACATGCAGCATCTATGCTCACACGTGCCTGCAGCTTCCACATACCCACATATAAACACACACACACACACACACACACACTCCTACAGGGAAAAAACGCTTTTAAGAAGACCAGATGCCTCAAGAGAACCCGGCTTGACTGATTGCAACCTGACAGTCAGGGTTTCAGGTGAAGCCAGTTCCTCCAAATTCAGGCGACTCCTCCCACCCCATCAAGCTTCCCAGTGTGACACCAGGATGCCTCTTCATTTCTGCTGTTTCCCTCAAGCTTGCTGGCTAAATCATGTAGCAAGGCTAATAAATTCAAATAAAACTTCTGATTGGTTTGGCGGCAGTTTAACAATCTAGAATAATTTACTGATCTCAGAGACTTCATGTGAGTCCATAATGTTTAGATGAGAAATAATAAAATGCACTCAATTGATTAAGCTGTTTGTAGACATCTAAGAATTAGCATATTGTATAATTGCAAATATTTTATAATTACCACGTGGGGCTGATAAAAGGGTTCAGTGCTATTGACAGTTGGACTGATAGCCTTGATGAGGACAGAATCTGAATGAAGGGGGCTCTTTGGGGGGCTGAGTAGAGAGGAAGACTAATGGCCAAACTTGGTCTCAGCTGCGGGTTACTGTGCCTTCAGCCAGGGTCCCCCAGTCCGGAGACACTGCACCCCACTGCTGCATGGCCCATTCTTTAGAACGTGTGCTAGGGAGACCCTGAGTCAGATTGTAGTCTTTTCCTTCAGCTTCTACTGAGACTGCGCTCTGAAGAAGTCACACTGTAAAACCAAGGGCAGAAGACCCACCGGATGCCTATCCAGCCTTGGTTTTCTAACAAGGTTTGATACACTATTGTTTGCTTTTTAACAATTCCTTGGGGTTTCCTAGTTTGTTTTCAGACTTCAACTTAATATTGAAACCATCTCCCCATCCCCTAAGCCAAAACCCAGCCTGAAACTAACGTTGCCTCTCTCTAGCCTAGCTATTAACCAAACCCATTGGCTCCCTGCTTTAAATCTGATGACCCGCATGGAGACTACAGCGGGACCGACTTTGTTCTTTGCAAACAATTCTGTGTGTCCAGATGAACAAAACCTGTTCAGGGGAAGGATGTCCTAAAGGAACTCTGCAGTCTTGTGGACTCCACCCCCTACTCCGGCTTTCTGGACTCACCCCCCTACTCCAGTGATTGAAACTACAACTCCCAGCAGTACCCGGGAGAGAACTGCTAGGACCCAAAGGCGGAGCTAAGCAGGCATTCTGGGACTTTGGGGGATAAATAGGGTGCCGTTATCCAACGGCATTATCTCTCTCACTCAGGCAACAGCTCTCAGGACCCCATGACTGGGGGGTTATCAGTTTGTTTGTTACTAGAGTTCCAAGTCACCTGAGCCGGTAAGATATTCTAGTTACCTTGTATCTCTCTCTCTTTCCCTGGGTTGTGCCTTTTCCTTTCACCTTTTGTAAATAAACCCATTGTTGACCCATTTGTGTGTGCCTGCATTACAACTAAACTTTAAGCGCACGGGTGAGGGCCCACAGACAGGCAGCCCAGTTCCCACTGGAGTGCCCTGTAACAAACCTAGCAACCAGGGTCCAGCTTGTCATGAAGGCATGCATCACTAAGGAGCTGGTCACTAGCCCAATTCAGACAGCAGCTTCCCCGCTCCCCTGCCACTGACCTTCAACCAATTCTGCATTCCTCTGTCCCTTCTGCTTTACTAAAACAATGACTTCCCAACAACTTGAACTTCTGCCCCAATCTTAACCCCAGTCAACAAAATTTAACTTTTTTGTTCTGATCCTGCCTTCTCAAGATCTAATGAAAGCTCATTCTCTGACCATTCAGGGAGACAGAACTGAGTGGGGTCTCCTGTCTACATTAGCTCCGCAATAGTCATTTTCTTTCCCCCCAAAAACATGATAGCATTTTATTAAAATTCATTTATAGGAAATAGATGAGCCCTTACTATAGAGGAGCCTTGTTAACACAGTAACAATGTTGTTGTTAACTCTTTACCTTAAAGAGCTCACAAGTCTTAAGACCAAGTTAGATGTATAACTACCGCCCCTTAGTTTCACCTTTCAGAGGCAACCTCTTTCAAGTTTTTGTTTATGTTTATGAGCTGTTAAAATCCTGAATTATATACTTTAAACTCTTTTTATTTAATTTAGTTAACTTTAGACAATAAGTAAACCCCCCACTCTATTCCCCTTCCAATTACAAAAAAAGTCTCAGTTGTTCTTTTACTTACTTTATATTTTAAAATAATATAATTATTCTTTTGATACTTTCATTTGTGAACTTAATACAAAGCCTCTCAATTCTCTGCCTTATAAGACAAAGAGTAATATACTCACATTTTACTCTGCATATTCCATATGTTAATGTGATATGGATCATCTTCCCTTTTATCTGTCAGTTACTCAAAGTCATGGCATCTCTTAGTTTTCCACACATTTTGGTCTTTGTCTTTTATCTACATTTAATTTGTTTCCTCTGGGTTTTTAATTGTGTTCCATTTTTCTCAGTTTACAAAAGAAAGTTATAAAGAAATCTCACAGAAATATTTCAGATTTGATTCTGTTTGAAGTACTTATTTCCTTTCTTCACATATAAATTCTACCTGTTTTCATTTGACCTGAGTATTTATGCATAGGTCTCTGAATTGCTAATAGTCTGTGATTTCTCTGCATTGTTCAATGTTTATGCATTCCTTTTTTTTTTTTTTAAAGATTTATTTATTCATACAGAACTGGGGTACAGGCCAGAGATGCGGAGGGTGAGAGGATTCACCAGAGACAGAGTGGGGA
>NW_004567102.1:84397928-84414987 GCF_000260355.1 Condylura cristata | reverse complement strand
CCTCCGGGGCAGGCGGGGATCGAACTCATGCGGAAGTGGCTTAAGCTTCTCAGTGCTGTGCTTTAACCCGCTGCGCCACCAGGGAGGGCCCTATGCATTCCTTTTTATAAACTTTACTAAGACAAACTTCATCTGCATTACTAGTCATTTAAAGTGCATGATTCATAGCTTTTGGTATATTTACAGATGTAGACCATTACTATACCATTATCAAAATACAATTTTAGAGTGTTTTTATCATTCCCCCGAAAGAAGCTCTGTACCCCTTAGCGGACACCCCCCTCCCCAACGAAACACCCCTTTTCTAGCCTCAGCAGCCTACTATCTATTTCCTGTCTCTGGATATTGCCTATTGGTGCAGTCATATAACATGTCACCTTTGTGACTGCTACTACCCTGTAGTAGGGGCTCTCATATGTCTTCAAGGTCCATCCAGGTGCAGATGTCAGAACTACATTTCTGTTTAATGTTGGACAGTATCTTATTTGACAGAATCTCACTTACTGTTCCATCAGTTGTTGAAATTGGATTCACTCCTCCTTTCCAGCTTTTATAAATAATATGGTTTTCAAAGTGCATATATAAGTTTTTATGTGGACAGTCCTCTTCCCTTTTGGGGTGTATGTACCTAAGAGTGGGATTGTTGGGTCAAATTGTAATTCTAGGTTAAACATGTTGAGGAACTACCAAATGACTTTTTGTACCATTTTACATGGTATGTTTCTACTTTCTTCACATCCTCACTAACATTTATTCGTGTCTGTATTTTATATTTTAGCCATATCAGAAGGAGCGAAGTGGTATCTCTTATGGTCTAGATTTGCATTTCCTTAATGATGGTGTTGACCATATTTCTATGTGCTTATTGATCATGTGTATATTTTCTTTGGAAAAAATGTCTATTCAGATCCATTTTGTGTGTGTATGTGTGTGCGTGTGTGTGTACATTCATCTATTTATCTATCTATCACTGAGTTATAAGAGTTTTTCACATATTCTGGATCTAAGTCTCTAGTCTTAAGATTCTCAGTCCCTCCTCCTCCCCTTAGTTATCAGTTTACTTTTCTCATAGTGTTCTTTGAGCATACACATTTAAATTTTGATGATGTTTAGTTTATCTTTTGTATTTTGTGCTTTTTTTTTTAAAGATTTATTTATTTGTGCATACAGAACTGGGGTACAGGCCAGAGGCTAGGGGCGGTGAGAGGTTTCACCAGAGACAAAGTGGGGAGCAGAACAGGCAGATCGACGAAGTACACTGCTGAGAGGAGCAGCGGGCGGGCCAGGAGAGGTCTGCCACACCATGTGGTCACCTCCCGAGCAGGCAGGGATCGAATTCATGCGGAAGCGGCTTTAGATTCTCAGTGCTGTGCTTTAACCCGCTGCGCCACCAGGGAGGGCCTGTATTTTGTGCTTTTGGTGTCATATAGACTAAGGAGATATTGTCTAATCCAAGGACAAAAATTCTGATTTATTTGCTTTCTTCTAAGAGTTTTACACTTAGAACAACCACCCATTCTGTAATTTACAGTTTTATCTTTTACACCTAGATTAAAAATCCATTCTGTAATTTTTGTATATGGTGTGAGGTAGAGTTTAACCTCATTCTTTCATATATAGATATTGAGCAGTCCTGCTATAATTGATTGAAAAAATGATATCCCCTATTGATTTTTCACAGTGCATTTATTGCAAATCAATTCACCACAAATGTTCATTGCTGGACTTCCAATTCTATTTGACTAATGTATCTATCTTTTTGTCTGTATAACTGTCTTGATTACTGCAGTTTTCTAGTAAGCTTTGAGATTGAAAAATCCGAGCCCTTCAATTTTGCTCTTTCTTTTCAAATTTGTTTTGTATATTCTGGCTTCCTTGCATTTTCATACAAATGCAACAACATCTCAGATTTGTCAATTTTGGCAGTTGATAAAAAGTCAACTGATATTTCGATATGAATTGTATTAAAACTGCAGATTAATTTGAAAGTATCTTCTAATCTTTAAGCATACATTGATTTTACTTAGACTTTCCTCAATTTGTTTCCAAAATATTTTGTAGTTTTCAAAACAATCATTTTCCTTTTGGTTAAAGTTGTTCTTAGATATTTTACTTGTTTGGTGCTATGGTATACAAAATGTTTTCTTAATGTCAGTTTTAGATTGCTCATTGCTAATGCCTAGAAGTATAGTTGATTTTTTTCCATTGATAGTACATCCTGCAACTTCAGTTTAGGTTATTTACCACTTTTAGTGTTTTTTAGTGCATTTCTTTAGGCATTCTATGTACATGATAGTATCTTGTGCATAGAGATAATATTACATCTTTCTTTCCATTGTAGATTATTTTCATTTTCTTTTCTTGACTGGCTTGGCTAGAATTTCTAATACAGTGTTGAACAGAAATGGTGAGAGCAAACATCTTGATCTTGTTCTTAATTTGACGGTAAATCATTCAGTGTTTTGCCAATAAATGCAATATTTGTTGTGGGATTTTTGTAGGTGATTTTTTTTTAATCAGATTGAGTATATTTCCTTTGAGTCTTTGTTTATTCAGTAGTTTTATCATGAAATGGTTTTGAATTTTGTACTTTCTATGTCTATTGATGACCCTGTGTTTTTGCTCTTTTATTTGTTAGCAGACATACTAAATGTACATAGTTGTTGTTCAGATGGTAATCCACCTTTGCAAGTTGTTTTGGATAACTTCACTTGTGCATAGTAAATACTCTTTCTTTTGTTTGAGTAGTAATGTGATTGATTTTCATGTCAGAATAATAATATAAGCTTCATACAATAAGTTTATAAATATTCCCTCTGTTTCTGTATTTTGGAAGAATTTGTAAAGAATTGGTATTAGTTCTTTCAATATTTGATAAAATTCACCAGTGAAACCATCTGGGAACTGAGTTTTGTGGGGAGTTTTCAATTGTTTAGTGTATCCCTCTACCTGTTCTGTGTTACTAATTATTCTGGAGGTAAGGAACAAGGTTATACAATTACCTGTGTCACCAATGTCTTCCCACTACAAGCTTTCCAATATACATTTCCTTTAGAAAGACCCCTTCTACTTTGGCTTCACTGATACAGAACCTAAATTTTCTACTATTTCACCAGCCACTTCCTAATCAGTGGGAGATACTTCATCTCCATCATTCACCACTGCAGACACTCATAGGAGAAGCTGAAGAGTAAAGCTCCAGAGAGTGTCTAGATGTTCTGTTTACTTAAATAGCCCGTGTCTTTACTGCCAGAGAGCCATACTTTTGAACCACTCACACTGGGTCAATTCCTCCTAGTAACTTCTCCACTATTTGTTTATTTCTTAAAATGTTTTGAGGAGACAAGGAGTTTACGGTAGAAAAACCAGAGCCTATAGGAGCAGATTTTTCTGATTTCAGACTTTTAGTGAGTGTCGGTAAGGAAAGAAAAAAAAAAGTCCTAAGATTAAGCACTCATGAAGGTACAACTAGCTATACACTGAAAAGTTGGGGATAGTCTATTGTTGATTCTAGTCCAGAATAAAATAAAGCTCTCTTGATGGAAATTCTGAGCAGGAAACAGATGATGTTAGGGAGATAAATGCTAAGGACATTGGCAGAAGGGGAAGTCTCATGAGTTTTCTGTGTCTGAATATTTAGACAGACATTGCATATGAAATCTTCACTTTTAGACATGCCAAACATTTTCTAGCAAAATATGCAAGCTGGAATTGGGGATTATGCGACCTGCATTTATTTCTGGATACATGCTTGCTAGGCAGAACACATGTGTTCATCCATTCTGAACTCATTAACAAAGCAGAAACATTAGCAAAATATGTCTTTTGCTGGTTTCTGGAATGGAAGAAGGAACAATTAAGCTGTAAGATACTCCAGAGTGGGTATGATGACCTAATAATGGCACATGCCCTGGTAGTTTTGACTGAGTGCCATTAACTGCGAAGGCATATCATTGCTTGTCTGTGTTATACACCCTGGAGTATCTTATCAGGAGGATATAAATGTTAATTCCTACAGAAACTCTTTTAGCAAAAAAGGTACCATTATCAAAATTTCCATGTTGAGTTCAGATCTTTGCAGCAGTTGGGGTTAAGTTACTTATGAATCTACCGGCAAAAAGTAGAAACGTGTGATCTGGATAAACACAGGTCAGAGAGTTGGTATGTGGGTCTGCATTTCAGCTTTCTGCCCATTTTCACTGGTCTGTCCTTGCTCAAGTTGCTGTAACACTCATATTCTCAATTTCTTCTCTTTCAAGTAGAGCTAATGAAGCTATGAGCAGATTTCAGAGCAAATTTGGGAAACAGTGGAGATTAAATTCTTGTTAAAACTTTTTATAATAAACAACTATGAGGCCCTCCCTGGTGGCGCAATGGGTTAGTACACAGCACTGCAAGCTGGCTGCAGCCACTTCAGTGTGAGTTCATTCCTGGTCCTAGAGGTGACCCACATGGCACTGCAGACTTCTCCTGACCTGCCTGCTGCCTCCCTCAGTAGTGTACCTCATCAGTCTACCTGTTCTGCTCCCCACTCTGTCCCTGGTGAATCCTCTCACCCCCCTGCACCTCTGGCTTGTACCCCAGTTCTCTATGCATAAATAAATCTTAAAAAAAGAAAACAAAAAACTATGAATTGTTTAACAAATAGGTGAGGCCGCAGTAAATAGCAAACAATTTAAAAAGAATTTAAATAAATCCGGCGAATGGCTGGGGGTTTCATTTCTAAGGGTTTGATGAGTTTTGCAGTTCGGAAGCCAGTTCCTTATTCAAGTTGGCCTTGGCAATTGGCAGCCACCATCTGCGGTGGTTAATCTACTTCCTATCAACATGAACTTTCTTTCCCTGCAGAGCACAGGCATGATCCAAGACCGCACAGACGTGCATGAGCAGGAGGATGGTACAGAATTGCTATTTCCCTTGAAACACATCTCTTGAGACCCACAGTCACTATTTTGCTCAAGATAAGATCTCTATTTCCACACTTAGGCTCAGGGGTTGTGTTTTGTTTTTTTTTTCTTTTCCATGCATCTGAATTTTTGATTCATTATGATGAAGACATTACCTCATTTTAATAACACTGATAATACAATCCTGTCATTTTCAAAGACTTTAATGAACATTTGTTTGGCGTGGGTAGAGGTTATAGAGCATTTCCCTTCCTTGCCTGTGTGGGTTGTGTACACAGCATGAAGAAAAAAAGGCAATGTTTGTTTTGATCTATATAGCTGTGGTAATACCACTCATAGTAACTGAATCAGCAGCACTAACATTTATGAAGGATAAATAATATCTAATGCTATGTGCACATTAGGCCAGCCCAATGAATAAAAGATCATTATTACATGTCAGAATCCCTGATAAGTACACACTCAGAAATAAAAGGAGATGGGTTGTCCATTGTCTGCTTTGGGATAATAAAGAAACATTATTTGTTTATTTTTTTTTAAGATTTTTATTTATTTGTACATACAGAACTGGGGTACAGGCCAGAGGCTCAGGGGCGGTGAGAGGCTTCACCAGAGACAGAGTGGGGAGCAGAACAGGCAGATGGACGAAGTACACTGCTGAGGAGAGCAGCGGGCGGGTCAGGAGAGGTCTGCCACGCCATGTGGTCACCTCCGGGGCAGGCAGGGATCGAACTCATGTGGAAGTGGCTTTAGCTTCTCAGTGCAGTGCTTTAACCCGCTGCGCCACCACGGAGGGCCCATTATTTGGTTTTTGATCTCTATTGGATCCATTGAATTTCCTGGCCTACCCACACACCATCGCATCCTAGTTCTGCTAGCTACTGTGCAAATTCTGACAAGAAGAACAGAACAAGACTGTGCAGGTAGATTCACACAGATGCTCCCCCACTGCTGAAAACAAAAGGAAGTGAAGGATTTAAAATTATAATACTCAGAAACCTAAATTATCAATACAACTTCATGAATTTCTTTAAAAAACTCTATTGCTGTTATTGCTATTAAAACACTATTATTATTATTTTAAAACTATTGTTATTATTGTTATTGCATAGAAGAACTGGGTGGGGTGTAGACAAGAAGCGCAGAGTGGGGAGGATGAGAGGATCCACCAGAGACAGAGTGGGAGCAGAACAGGGGGATCTCCTCAAATATACTGCTAAGGAAGCAGTGGATAAGACAGGAGAAGCCTGCTGCACCATGTGGGTCAGTTTCCTGACCGGGCATCAAACTAAGGCTGCAGCGATGGCAGGCTGAGTGTGATAAGACATAACACTTATGCCATGAAGTCAGCCAATCAGTGCTTCTTCTAAAACCTACTCTGTTTGGAGAACAAGGGATAATAGGAGGGTGCTGGGCTCATATATAAAGCATAACTGTGTAGAAGAGGAAATTTCAAATGGGGAAGTAGCTACACACTTTAAGTTTCAGTGAGGGAAGTCTTCTTGGAGAAGTAAGATATCAAATATAGGGGGGAAGTATAAGATTTAAATAAACACCCTGCCTTTTTTCTTGCTTTGGTGTTTTCTTCCTTCTGTAGAAACAAACTAAACTAAGGCTAAGTAATGTTTAATAGCTACACTTAAAAGAAGCAAAGGACTTTTGATATACAAAGAGAAAGGCTAGAGAAAGATGATAGGACATAATTAATCTATTATTAAAAGATTTTTTTCTGTGTGAAAGCATAAGAGAGTACATGTGATTTAGAAACCATAAATAGGAAGTAGCCTCATTCTTGCTTTCAAGGACATTGTAATTTAGTGAAGATTAGATAGACCACGATCAAAAATAACTTTCCAGTAACCTAAGTTGAGCCAGTGCCATAGAATGGGGGCCCCCTGGAGGGTGGGGTGGTGTGACATCATGGAATGGAGCAGTGATCAGGGAAATTCAAGGCAGAGGCTGCCCCATTTCAGCATGGAGTTGATAGAATTCCGGCTACCTTGATGGATGAGCGACAAAGGCCGCGTGACGACAGAACACAGACACACGGGCAACGGTAACAGGGAAGGACCCAGCAGAGAGGCAGAAAGTTCAGGAGAAAATGTCCAAGACCTGCTGGTAGAGCACTGTGTGGGCAGGTCCTGGGGCAGAGCTCGGGAGTGGCCCTGTTTGGAGTTGGTGATAGGCCACTATCCGGATGGACGGGGCCACTGGCGAGGATCAGAAAAGCCCTTCAAACTAAGGTGGTTTAGGGGATTGCAAAGACTCTGATGATGGAGACATAAAACATAACCCAATACTGATGAGTAGAAGCTTTGGAGCTAAACATTCTGTTGAGCTTGCTGAGGTGCTCCGGGATGGACAGGGGAAGGAATTGGGACATGGGGTGGGGTTATGTGGACTAAGAGCATTGCTGCACACTCTGGGTCATTGAAATGCACCTACAATTCAATGCTTTGCTTTTCTAGGTCATATCAAAATACCCCTATCAAAATGCCCCTCTACCAAAACAGTCATTCAAATGCCAAGTACCCCATGATAGGACCAGATAATAATAGTAGAGGACTGTTACTGTAGCAGGAATAGGGTGTGGCTAAGATAAAGCACAGCTTACATAATCCAGAATCCTAAAATGTTAGCCAGATCCACTTAGATCCCTCCTGCTCTGGCCTTTCATGCCCAAGCAGAGCTCAGGTTGCTGGTGGGTTCCAAACCAAAAACTTCAGCTCTCAGTTGCCAGTCACTTTGTTTTTGGCAGATAACCCAACACCAGAAAAATGTAGGAAAAGACACATATGACAGATGTTGAATAATGGAAAGAATGTATCCCCAGAAGGAAACTAACAACAAATAGAAAAAATAAATAAGCACAATTTCAATTTATTTGTTATCATGTCTATAAAGTACAACTTTTAGTTTATAAGGTTATTTCCAACAAAGAAAATTGCAAAAATTTCTATAATAATTTTTTGTCTTCTCAAACAATATTGAACTAAAGTGAAACTAAAAATTGTAACTATGAAAAAGATTCACATGCTCCTTCTCATGTGAATTGTTAAAAATATATTTTTTATTCACAGCAATATATAGAGAGTTCTATCTATGTATCAGGAATAATGTGTAACTTTTATTCTAGAGAAGAAAATGAGGGCTGACATGGTCTACAACCTTTTGAATTTGAAAATCTAGACCACAAATTACCTAGACAAATTGTATAAGAGGAAAACATAATAATTAAACATAGCATGAAAATCATTGATATCTCCTAGTATGAAAATATGAAAATTAATATGTTAATCAGGTGTATTTTTCATAAGTCAGTGAGTCTGTAGGAAAAATATTGTACTTGTACATATTGGAGACAGTACTATTGGTATAAACTTTTTGGAAAACAATTTGTCATTGTACATCAAAAAACTATCAAGTTTTTCTATCTTTGACTGGATATGGAAAGTTATCCAAAGGTAATAAACTCAAGAGAGAATGGTGTATATACATGGAACTATTAATTGCATCATTACTTATAGTAACTAAAGACTGCAACATTTTTTATAATGACTAAAAATTAGAACCCAACAGTCTAGTGATACATAAAAGTTAAGTGTATTATGACACATCTACTAGATGAAAAATGATGTAACTATTAAAATGAAACTATATGATTATGTGACCAAGTAGGAAGAGTTTGTAACTAGACTGTGAAAATAAATAGAATTGACTATCTAAACAGATGCATGTGCATATAGAATATTAAAAGAGAAAAAATGGTATAGAAATTGAAATAATTGTGTTAGGAACATAGAAGTATGTAGTTTTATCTTCTCTGTTATTTTTTCAACTATTGAAAATAGAAACTCAGGAGCATACATGGCAATGTTTTATATGACAGTGTGACAAATCAGATAAAAAGAATCATGGACTCAGGTACGTGATATACTGATTTGTCTCAACTATAGACTATGAACAGACAGGTAAAATGAGATGATCTTTAATGTTACTTTGAGCTTGAACTATTGAGAACCTTTCAACTCTGGCTAAAGAATCTGATGTCATCACATAGAGGTGAAGAATCAAAAGTATGATTTTGTAAAAAGAAACAGCAGGTTAAGAAGTAGGAACCAGAAAGCTTCTTTTGACCAGCACTGCAGAATGAAGAAGATCAGCAAAAAGGTCATTGCAATAATTTTGGTGATTGTGATCAGGAAGTGAATACAGGGGTGAAGCACTAAGAAAAAAGTAAAATGAAATATAAAAGGACTGGCAGGTAGGTGATCTCTAGACATGGGCTTTGAACTTGGGTGATTGGAGACAGGCAATGGCATTAACAGATACAGAAATTGGGAGCAAATACAGTTACCAGTTTCTAATACACAGTGTTAGAATAGATTGTTAAAATATTTTTTAAAAGATTTATTTATTTATGCATACAGAACTGGGGTACAAGCCAGAGGTGCAGGGGTGGTGAGAGGATTCACCAGGGACAGAGTGGGGAGCAGAACAGGCCAACTGATGAAGTACACTGCTGAGGGGAGCAGTGGGCGGGTCAGGAGAGGTCTGCTGTGCGCTGTGGGTGACCTCCAGGGCAGGGATTGAACTCGTGCTGAAGTGGCTTTAGCTTCTTAGTACTATGCTTAACCCACTGCGCCACCAAGGAGGGCCCATCAAATAGGTTTTAGCTACTGAACTGACATTTAAAATGGAGCAGAGGTGCCCTCATTGGGAAAGGAAGGGGAAATCAAACTGTTTGTAGATCACCCCACCCTTTCTCTCTCACACACACACACACACACACACACACCAAACAAGTCAAAAGCCTTCAAAATACAGAAAAGACTGTGTTTTATGGGACAAGCTCAAGGGTGCTCCCCACTGCCTCCTTGAGTAGGGCAGTTCGCTTCTCATGTTTTCCAGCAGCTCTCCCTCCTTTTTTCTCTCATGCTAAGTGCTGCCAGCTCTTCAACTAGTTTGACCTGTACCTTAGTTTTGCCTGAGCTAAATACTGCCCTGATTTAGTGAGAACCCCAGAATGCTCAGAATGGATCTCCCAGACCACCTGTATCAGAAGCTTTGAGGAAGAGGCTTGACATGAGCCCAGTCATGCAGGGGTGGCATCTAGCTGAACCCCATTTCTCACTCTGCAGAGCAGGAAGTCAAGGTCCAGAGGTCACATGCCAAACTTACGACTCCTGGTTCAATGTTCTTTCCACCCAGCTCCCAAATCAAAATGAGCAAAGCACATTTGGTAGTATTTCCTTTTCTTTTTCCTTTAATAATAACAAACACGATTGCACAGTTACTCATAAAATGTTAATTACTCTCCTCTTCCAACAACATCCTGATTTTTCGTTTAAACTATTAGCTGGAAGCATTAGGCATTTCAACAATAAAAGCTATTTTCTTTTCAATATACCTTCAATTTTTTATTTCTTATAAATATTCAATTGAGTATTTCTGTTTGTGGTATAAGTTTACTAATTTACTGGAAGTCTATTCTACTCCCCGGAAATGTCACTTGGGTGGCCCTGCTGGGCTACAATGGGAAGTCTAAGTACAGCTTTTGGCACCCACAGTTCTGCTGAGGATGCAACAGCTGTTTGGTTTCTCAGGGGCATTTGAGAATAAGCTGCAGATTCAAGGGTAATCAGAAAAGACTCCTCTTTGAAAATAGAAGTTTTCCTTAAGGCACGATTCATATTTTTAAAACAAAAAGAACTTAACTCTGATGAGATGATTACCTATAATTCATGTTTTATTGGTGACCCAGCATGGAGCAGTTTTTACCATGTAACACTGTGGTGAGATTGATGAAAACTCCAACACAGGTGTGGAAACTCCCTAGATGATTGCATAAAATCTCTTCCACTTGGGCATTTTTTAAAAAGGTTGATTTATGCATACCGGAGCTGGGGTGCAGGCCAGCAGTGTGGAGTGAGAGGTTTCAACAGAGACAGAGTGCGGAACAGAACAGGTGGATCTACTGAAGTGAACTGCCGAGGGGAGCAGCAGAGAGACAGGAGAGATCTGCTGCGCCCTGTGGGTCAGCTCCCTGGCCGGGAATCAAACTTGTGCTGCAGTGGCTGCAGGCAGAGTTGAGACTTAACCCCTTGAAGCACCAGGGGAGGCCCCTCACATGGACATTTGTGAGGCATTTTTGCTAAAGATCTTGCTTGCTCTTACCTGTGAACCTCAAAGACGAAACAGAAAATACATGCATGATACTATTATAGTGAAGGAAACGAGCTCTTAGCATCAAAGGCAGATAAATGGCCAGTCAACTGCTATCTTGAGCAGAGGAAAAAAAACACACACCCTTCAACAGAAGGGTGAAAACATCTGATACTCTTTCGGAGCGAGGCTCTCAGGAGGTCCACAATGAGTAGGAAAGAACGAGCTATAATCTACACTAGCAGGTAAACTCTTTGCAAGAACAACATAGAGGGCTTTTAAACTCTACTCAGCAGAGACAGCAAAGCACAATCTGTGCACTGTCCGCCGCCTTCTATTTCACTGAATGAAGTATGCTGAGGTGCACATTAACATCGCCCTGTAGCCTAGGGAATTTTGATTAAAGCTGAATTCTTATCTACCAGAGTTTCCTCTGCACAGACCCCGCCCTGCTGAAGTTTCAGAGGTCTCAACCTCTTGGCGTCCAGTCAGCTGTCCAGAGGAGCAGGAAGTGCAGCCACCATACCCTGCTCCTGTCCTGTGGAGGTGTGGAGTGACCTGACTGGGAGCAAATTGGATGGCGCGCCGGCTCCACCTCCCGCGGCAGCCTGGCTTCCCTCTTCTTACACTGGGACGCCAGGGCCCCAGGGATGTCCAGGCAAGAGCCAGTCAGCCGCCAGGGGTCAAGTGGGTCTAGAGATGTTGAGTGATGGTTCACAACCACCCAGGAGCTGCAACTGTTGGGAAGTTTTGATTTGGCCTTTGGGAGAAAGGACAATGTCTGGAACTGGAGCTGTAAAACCCTAGAGGAAGCGCCACAGGACAAGGACCTGTGGGCCCCGCCGCCCTCCACTCACTCAACTATTGCAAGCCTTCACCTGAGGTGACGTTGTTTTGGCCTCTGTGGACTGTGAGTATATGACCTGTTTTTTCCTTGTTGCTTAGAAAAGTTAATATATTTATGCAAGATCTCTTTCTACTGTCCACCAAAAGAATTATATGTCTTATAACCCACTGGGAGAACGATGCATTTCCTGAACATGCAGTCTGGTGGAACACAATTACCCACACCTGGTAGAGGAGGAAGGACGTGGTGTCCACCCAGGGGTCTCAAGAATCACTTGGGATCGCAGACTTGTGGACTGAACTGCAGGGACAGGGTGTTTTTCGAAAAAATGCTCAAGATCCGTAGTAATTGGAACCAGGGCTGTGTGTCTCGGTCAAATAAGGTTGGCGTCCGCATTGTCACTAAGTATTGAGGGTTCCATTCTTATAGTTCAGCACTTAACATTCTGATGTTTCCCTCCCATTTAGCAAATTCAGAAGCTGGATTTGGGGGTGGGGAGACATTGTTCTGCTGGTGATGGACCCGTGGTTACTCACTGTGGTGGTGTTAACTGTGCTCGCCGTGGGCTTAGGGCCTTCAGGAGACACCCTGTGCCCACCATTGTGGCAATAGCTCAGTGCCACCGATCTTAGGAACACAATTGTGGCATAGAAGAGAAGGCTCTGCAGGTGTTGCCGGTGGCTGGGCTCTGGAAGGTCGGAGGCCGCCTCTTCTCTTTTCTTCCCTCATGTTGTATAACTGCTCCACACCGCCATGCTTTCTGCCAACCACTCCCTTTCTGTCAGGGAAGAAAGTCCTTTCCATGAGATATACACATGCTCGATAGAACAGGAGCTGCTCACCTCACGGAGGAGCAGGACGGGTGACTCAGCTACAACTTAATTCAGGTACTAAGGAGAGGGTGCCCTTGTTTCCACTGCCTGCCAAGTCCCGGGTGCAGAAACAGATGGGCCAGGTTTCAGGAGCCAATTATAAGTTTAATCATTTTTAATAATCATCGCTCATTTATCATTTCATAGACTATGTTCCAGTATTTTCCTGAAAGCTCTTTGCCAGAGGCAATCTTGGTCAGTTTCTCTAGGTATGACTGTGCAGGGCACTTAGCTGTTACAGTGAGGAGACAGCACCCACCTCACCCACATGAAGGGAAACTCAGAGAGTGCGTGGCAGATGGAACTGCTTGCTCTGAAGTCAGGGAAGCCTCCCCTGTGATGTGACATTCTGGATCCAGATTTTCAGGCCAAGTCAGGAAGGTAGGATGGGGGGTGGTGAGTTTGGGAACCTCATCACACTGCTACTCACCTGGTCTCTGGGAGGCCTAGCCAGAGGAAGCCATTTGACCCTGTCTGAACCAGACCTTTCCCATCTACTTCTCCCGATCAAACCTGCGCTTGCAGGTGCTGTTTGTATCTTGAACAGCCGGGGACAGGGAGGCCCATAGCAAAGGCAGGCTCAGGGGCCTCCCTGGCACACCACCTGGGCAGGGTTTAAGCCCAGCTCTGTGTGAGCTGCAATCCAAGCTCTTAATCACTGCCTGGTGCACCCCAGCTCATTTATCTTGCATACCCAGGGATCTTCGTGCAGACTTCTTTAGGGGATAAACATCTGACACATTACAATACTTGCGATCTGCTGTGGCGTTCATTATAGCATTTTAACTGAAGCTTTCAGGAGGCAAGTTCCATCTTGTCTGGGAGCTGACTTGCAGGCACAGAATTAAAATAGTCCTCTTCCTTCTGAAGGACAAACCATTGCGGCGAGGCACTGAAGGTTTCCTGCAGCCAGATGGGAAAGAAAAGTTCTAATGAATTCTCTTAAGAGAGTGCTGGAAATGTGTCCTTTTGAGCGCTGCATGTGTCAAAGAATTCAGTGTACTTAATTGGAATTAAAAGGCTGGATATGGCATAATGCAAGTGGCATTTGCGACGGCTGTTATATATCTGCCCTTTTGTCCGGTGGAATTTGAAAGCATCCATGGCAGATCATCCTTCTTTTTGGTCTTTCTCATTCTTAATGCTCTGCTTCGTAGAGGTGGCCTTTAAAAGCACTTTGCATTGTTTTATTTTGCACTGAGTCTTAGTTACTACTGTTAGTAGAGTGTCCCTGTGTAATGTCTCTCTGTTTTGCTCTTTGTCTCCATCTTAAGCCCTTTCTTTATGTCTATTTGCTTTTGTTCTACTTTTTTTTTTTTAACTTTAATTGTGTTTAAGATTTATTTATTTATGCATACAGAGCTGGGGTACAGGCCAGAGGTGCAAAGATAGTGAGAGGAGTCACCAGAGACAGAGTGGGGAGCAGAACAGGCAGATCAACAAAGTTCACTGCTGAGGGGAGCAGCGGGCCAGACAGGAGAGGTCTGCCACACCATATGGGTCACTGCAAGGACGGGGATTGAACCCACACTGAAGTGGCTACTGTTGGCTTGTAGTGATGTGCTTTAACCCTCTGTGCCACTAAGGAGGGACTGTTTTTGTTCTACTCTTATAATCTAAATATAAAATTTGAAATTTCTTTCCTAATTTTCTTTTTACATTTGGACTATTTTATGTGGTACACTTGTTTTTGTTTGTTTGTTTGTTTTCTATGAATTCTACCATCAGGAGACTATGCTATTTCCCTCATGACTTTTAGTTCCCTTTTTAAGGTTAATTTCATGTTGAGAATGACCTAGAACATCAAACAACTACCTAGTTAACTAGGGACTTCTGCACTGCTCAGTGTTGAGTCGAAGGGTCCCTATGGCGTGTGAACACAACTCACACCACGGAAACAGTGATTGTGTAACAGCGGAATCTAAAACGGGGAGGTTCCTTCTCCCTGCCCCACCTAATGAAGGGTGGAGCTGAGCATAAGGGGAAGCTAAAAAGACTTCAGAGAAAAGACTTAGCGAGAAGACTTAGAGGACCCAAGGAGCTGAGAGACCTGGGAGGAAAGTGATGAACTTGCTTCTTACACTGGCACCAGGGACTGAGGGGCCATGAAGGGGACGTTTGGATGACACGTGGGTGAGAGAGCCTTGGCAGACTGACAGTGGCAGCCTTTATATCAACTGTGTTTTCACTTTGCTCCTCTCCTTCCAGATGTGTCTGGCCTCTTCTGTCCCTTTCTTATGGCTCCCTGCTAGAAGGTACTTTAGACTGTGGCAAACTTTCTAGGCTGATTTTGGGCAACCCTATTTGGCTCAGTATTTACCCCTGCAGGCATGTAACTTTTTGATTCTTCTATTGGACACTATTATCCTTTCTGTTCTCTATTGCACACTAATTGAATTAAAGTCTTTTTTTTTTTTTTTATTTAGTGCAGGGCTTATGCACTAAGAGTTAGTTTTGTCTTTATGTGGAGGAGGGAGAACCCTTTAGATGCGGGTTTAGGGGTCTCGGGGTGGCCTTCAATCTGCCTGCTAGTAATTGCATGAGTGAGCACTGATGAAGCAATATACAAGCTTTTGTATAAAACCATATTATTTTCATGGCCATCCACCAGAACAAAGTGGTTTATAAAATTACAGAAATATGGATTCTAAAATATTCGTGAACAATTAGAGTATCATTGGAAAAACTGTTTAATATTTAACTAAAGTACTTTAGAGAGGGTGTCATTTGCTTTGTATGTGTAAGTTTTAGCTAAGTAGATTTTGAATAACAAACTGTTTGGAGCAACCTGTTTAAAAACATTTCTGTAATATATGTAGTTGGATATGAAAAGGTTTTCTTTTATTTTGTAGTGCAAATTATTCAAATTTACAACTAAGTATGGAAAATATAAGATATTCATCTACTACCAAATAAGATTAAACAAATATTCCCATATTCCCTTGAAATTGGCATTTTTAAGAAAATAGAATGCTTATGTAGCTAAAACTTCATCCAAGTCTATTGCTTCATTCTCATGTGAGTTAGTATTCTGAAGTTGGAAAGTACATGATCTTCATATTTTGTAGTTTGCATTTTTTATACCATATAAAGGCTATATTCCCATTCTGTCTGAAAAAAAAATTACAAAAAAAAATCCTTTACATTTTCATTACAAGTGAATTTTCATTCAATATTTTGGGAATTTAGCCATGTTGGCATATGTAGATAGAGTTCATTTATTTTAATTGTATATAGTGTTTCATTTCATGAATAAACCAAAATTTATTTATCCATTTAACATTCAGTTTTTTTCACTACCACGACGTTGTATACAGGCTTTCACATAAAATATTGTAAATTTTGTTTGCTAGTTCATTTACAGTTACATCCAAGTTTTCTAGGTAAAAGAGCCAAGATATACAAATATTTAATTTTACACTTTCTTTTTATTTATATTCTTTCCCCCTCTACTTTCTATACTGCCTTCTATTCATTTACTCTAGAATATGCCAAAATTTTCAATTTGCCAATTTGAGTTAACAAAATTTCATTTAGACAATATGTCTACCATCTTTCTGAACAATAAAAAAATCTTTAGAACATCTTAATTCTAAATATTCCTCTCCCCTTTTAAGTGTTATTATCTGATATTTTATTCAAGCCTACTTTCCTACTCCCAAAGATCACCATTATCATAATCGTTGCTTTAGTCCCTCAATGTTGTTTATATTCCCTCACAAGCATACAAAATTTCCAAGCTCAGTATTCTTTTTCTGGAATACCACACTTTATTCCTCTTTCCTTTCTTAACTTTTGATAACAAAGTTAAAATATTAAAGCCCTTCACATTTTGTTTGAAAAGGAAAGTTAACCCATATTTGCACAATGTGTTTGTTAAGTATAAGATCTAGTTTTGCTCAAAGACTTGAGAGTATGGTTTTCTTCAATATGTTCTATATGCTATATCTGTTGGCAAATCTATAGCCACTTTCTCTTCTACTCCATTTGCAGGTGAATGACATACCTCAGCTTATTAAGAAGTTGTTTCTTTCACTGTTTTGAAATTTATTCTTGTTTATCATATTTACAACTCATTTTTTTTAAAGATACACTTTTATTGATAATTTAGGGAGATGAACTTTTTATTTTTTTAAGATTTATTTATTTGTGCATACAGAGCTGGGGTACAGGCCAGAGGCTCAGGGGCGGCGAGAGACATCACCAGAGACAGAGTGGGGAGCAGAACAGGCAGATCGACGAAGTACACTGCTGAGGGGAGCAGCGGG
>NW_004567102.1:84362629-84397828 GCF_000260355.1 Condylura cristata | reverse complement strand
GTCTGCCACGCCATGTGGTCACCTCCGGGGCAGGCGGGAATCGAATTCATGCGGAAGTGGCTTAAGCTTCTCAGTGCAGTGCTTTAACCCGCTGCGCCACCAGGGAGGGCCCACAACTCATTTTTAATAGGAATCTGTTGATTCCTATTTTTCATTAAGTATAGAAAAAAATTGGGACTCAGTCTTTGACAACTACTCATCCCAAATTTATTGCTTATACTCTTATAGACTCATAGACTCCTTATAGACTCTTATTTGATAGCTTATATACTTTTAATTGTATATTCCACATCTTTTAACCCCTTTGCAATAGTTTTCCTAGTGTTCTGTATTAAGGCTTATCATCCAGTCCATTAATTCTTTCTTTAGTTATATGTTTCACTTATCTAATGAATTACCAATTCTTTACATTTTTCTGGTGGGTGTTTGAGACTTAGAGGGCAAGATATACAGAAAAACTTAAAGTACTTTCATCTATTTAAATTATGCAAATAATCTTTCAAAAAGGATCCTAAGAAACTCATTGGATAATTAAAGTATATATGTAAAATATAAATACTATAGATGTATTCAGTGTTCTTAATGTGTAAAATGGAAATGTCTATCAATAAGATAATGGTTAATAAATTAGTCATGTTCCTTGGTATGAAAGACAATAGTGTCACCAAACAAACAGACAAAAAAATATATATATATATTAAAAGTAGGGTAAAGCATGTTACAAAGGAATGTGCATAGTACAAGCAAAATTTTGTGAAATAAGAACATTATATTAGCCAGGAAAAAGTGCTATTAACATACAAGTCAACTGTCAACATTGAGCATTTGTGGTTAATGGATGATTAAGAGATTTTTATATTAACAATTTTTACGTAATTATTCAAAAAATTCTAAAATACCTAAATTCTTTTGATACAATAAAAGAAAACAAACTTGTTTTTATAATATTCATCTTTGATAGGACACAGAATAATTTAAGCAAAATGCATCAAAAGCCAACCCCATGACACATATTATAGGTCCTAGAGATATAGTTATAAATATATTCTAAGGTTACTAACAAAATTATAATCTGGCATAGAATGTTTACCTCTCCTCTTTTGTCCAGGCTCTTTACATCAGTTACATCAGTTCTGCAAAGCCTCCTGGGCTTGACCTGGTTTCAAGCAGGACTGTTTGAGGAGTCCCTGTCCTCAGAGAGAGTGAGTTTCAATGGCAGTTGCCCCCAGGCTGAAGCTCTTGGAATAGCTGTTTGCTCTCTCTCTCTCTCATTGGGAGATGTTGAGCGATTTCTTTGGGAAAATTTCATTAAACATAAAACGATTGCTTTCTACGGCACTCTGACCTTATCAAGTGTAAAAACATGGGGAAAGAGTGGAAAATGAGACTTCCCTCCACGATCTTTGCAACTTCAAATGAATCTTCAATGATTCCAAAATAACGTTCAAAAGAAAAACAGAAGTAAAAATATTTAAGATAGGTTCACATTCAATTTCCTCCTTTCATTTAAGTCTTTAATTTGAGGTAAATGACAGGCTGTTACAAGCAACTGTGGAAGAAAAGTAAGCCCTCTTAAAAAGTTGGGGGCTGGTGCACGGGACTGTGGAGACGGCACATGGGTGAACTGATGATGGGAAGCCCATGGGGATGACAACTGAGATGGAAAAAGCACAAAATGATGTAAAAATAAACTGTTATGATAAAAAAAAAGCAAAAATAAATAAATAAATAAAAAGGTTGGGGCCTCTCTGGCCTGGTGGTCTCAAGGCTCAGTCTCCGTGATACCACCATTATGGCACAGCACACCTCTCCCACCTCACCCGCTGCTCCTCTCAGCAGTGTGTTTCAGTAGATCTGCCTGCTCCCCCTCAGCCTCTGGTGAATCCTCTCATCCTGCACATCTCTGATCTGTACCTCATTTCTTCTGTGCATAAATACATAAATCTTAAAAAGACACAAAACCAGATGTTGGTTTGCAATAACTGTAGTGAAACCTTCCTGGCATGGGCTGAGGCATCACCTTGCCACTTTCTAGTGCCAGGCTGCAGAAATAAAATGGGATGAACGCTGGGAGAAGGCGTGGGTGTTTCAACCACTTGCCCCGATTATAATTGACTCATGTAACAATGGTTTATCTATCCTTTTTTTTTTCTGAAATGAAAAGGTACAATGAGTCATCACATTTCTTTTCTAACTTTGAAGAACTTAGGAAGCATAAGCTACATTACTTAGAAAGTCTGCCTTTCCCTACATTTCAATGTCTCCTGAACAGCCCTTGAAAGTTAAAGAAATGCTACTTCACTCACTTCAAAATACAGGTATTTTTCTTATTTGCATAGGCCTTAGGAATTTTTAGTTCTAGCAAGGACAAATCACAGTACTCAATTGTTGTGTTTTTGAAAGCACAGATTTTAGATGTTCTCATGAGATTTATGTCTTCCTCTCCATCATCCTCTGTTATATTTTTTGAAAACATTGCAAGTAAATTGCTTTATTATATATATGCACACACACACATAACCTATACACACACATTTTATATATATATATATATAGTATTATACACAATAAGTATGTATGCGTATATGTATTTACATGTGTGTGCACATTTTCATGTATGTATAGGTTCACACATGTGTATGTATAAATATAAGATGTTTTGGTCCCCAGCAGGCTGCATATTACCTGTGGTGCCATAGGTTACACCATGTAGTCTATGAAGCGATTGGAGTCACCATCTAGGTTCCTGTTCCTTCTATAACAGCAGCACAAGGGCTGGAGGAGGGGGCAACCCTTGAGGATGCTGTGCCCGAAGATTCTAACTATTTGTGTTCCCAGCTCTCCCACTGTGGATTTGCTTAAAGACACATTTTATCAAATGGCATCCCTTACAGTAGCTAGTAAGATACATGACTATATGTTAATAAATTGCATCATAAATATATTATTTAAGTATACATCTAATATAGAATATATTCATGTATATCATAGCCAACTCTCTAATCATCCTCAATTCTCAAACAGTAACGTTTATTGAGAACTGGCCAAGGGCCAAGCACCACACTAAGCCAGTTAACAAGGCCTCTCTGGGTTAGTGTCCACAGGTCTTCTGGAAAGGAGGGACTGTCTAATCCCCTTTGCATTTTTTGTTGCAATTGCAACACTAAGAGGTCCAGTACATTCCCAAGGTCACATAGTAGCCACGATACTTCCTTCTTAGGTGGTCTGCTATAAAATTTATTATGAGCTTTACAAAGTTCCTATTTCCTCCCCTGGTATTCAAGTGAGTCTCTTTTCATGGAAATCCAGGAGTCCCCCAAAAGGACTCAAAAACAGTGGTTTTCAATTCTCCACACCTCATGTGTGGAACTTTGTGTGTTTACCACACATGTCAAACAGGAACAGAGGTGCTCTGGTTAGACTTGAATAGCAGAAGGGAAAGACTGCAGGTGAACTCTAAGCTAAAAGCATATTGTTTTCCTTGCTTTGCATTCTCATTGCCAAATTAAATTGCAGTTGAAAAACCACACTCATCAAAATTTCATATGACCACTTCCTGTTAAGATATTTGGAAAGTATTATTTTTTCTCAATTTATGCAATTAAACGCAAATATACTCCATGATATTAAAAGCCCTGTGGTCAGCATTGAAGTGGGGAAGCTGGGCACACAAGTCTTTGGGCACAGTGTCCTCCCCAATGGTTGCCCACCCACTCCAATCCTTGAAGTATATCCCAGAATCCTATCACTTCCTCTGTCTCTGACCTTTCTGATTCTGCCTTAGCAATTCCACCCACGTCTAGTGTGTGTGAGGCTCATTTCCTGCCCTCACTGCCAATCTTCTGATCAGTAAGTGAACCCCAGAGCCCCCAAGTCCTTTAGCTTTGATGTTTCCTATCTTCAGTGGCATACTGCATCCCCTCTAACCAAGTGACTCCTAAGAGAGGCCTGAACACACTCTTCCATGTCTGAGAGAATATTGAACAAGAGGCTTAACAGTGAGAAAAAGAAGTATACTTACATGTGCCAATTCTCATCTCTCCTTGTTCTAATTCTTGAAATATTTGTTTATGAAATTTGAGGATTTGTTTTCCATGATACTTCTAGTACTTTTTGCAGCTATCACTCTTGAAGTACTTGAATATGAGAAATACTGCAGTCTTCATGGAAATATGTTGCTAATGTCTATTTGCCAGTGAAATCAAAGCCATGGTAAAAGAAGCATCTTTAAATAACGAGAGGAGAGATAGAAGAGCAGGAGTCAAACCAAAGAAAGAAAATTCTGTTCATACGCAGTGGAACTTCCTAATATCAGGGTATTCCCACTCCAGAGATTAAAATCTCTAAAGCTAACTCAATATGCATTATGCTAAGGAGGAAAGTTTTCTTATACAGAGTTGATCCTCCTTTCCATCATAGTAGGCAGGGAGAATGTCTAACTTAAAACCTCTCAAGAATCACAAAGATGCTTCACTTCATGCTAGATTCCTTAATTTTAAATTTGTAGTTGTGTTCACATTTATTAAAGCAGCATTTTCTTTTGTTCGTTTGTTTACAAGAGGGAATAAAGCAAGGCATAACAAGCATAACTGGGAAAGGTTACTTAGCGAAAACTACTTTTAATTGTAAATGGAAAGAAAGGCACAAAGCAGAGGTAGGTAGGGTGTGTTTCTGTTCTGTGCAGCTCCTAACCTCACTGAGAACTGGCTCTATGTGTAAATCAGTCTCCCACAGAAACAAATAGAGCTCTGGAATGATCTCCGAAATGATTTATTGAAATCATGTTATAATGAAATCATGCTATAATTGATGTTGACCTCCAACATCAAATGTAAATCTCAGTTATTTCAAAAGGTAGCCAAAAAATCGTCAAACTCAGCCAGTTAAAATAGTTTATAATGTAGCAATGCAGTTGACACTGATGTTTATAGCTTTCATTTATTCATCCATTCATTCATTTATTAAATGTTTATGGAGTAAAGCTGATAGTGACCTTATTCAATGGGTCTTTGGGGTAAACAAAGAGAAAAAAAAAAAGGCATGTTATTGAAAAGAGAAGACAGTTCAGAAAACTGAGGCATGGAGTTATCGCCGAGCAGAAGTTCACTACCCAATGGGTGTAGAGACTAACACTATGGCACTGGCTTTTACAAAAAGAAAGTTTCTTACTCAAGATCAACTGGCAAGCAGACAAAAAGCAAGACTCAAATCTATCTCTCCCATCTCAGAGCTAGGGTTGGTTTTATAGGGCAAGTGGGACAGGAGAAAGGTAGAAATGACTTGGTAGAGACTGATTGGACATGGACTACTCTCCTTATCTGCTGACCTAGTTTACAAGGTGTTACCCATTAGCACATGCTTATCTTCTGGTTTTGCTCAGTTGCATCCGTGGAGAACTTGTCGTTTGGCTGCCTCTGTAAAAAGAACCCTTAAAGGGGACTCAGATTAGTTGAATTACAGCTGCCGTTGTGAAATCTAATCATCTAAAAGCAGGTTGATCTCAGTTTCAGAGAAGTTAGTGGGTTAATGAAGGACACATCACTGGGAGGTAGTAAAAGGAAAGTAGGAGAGAAAAACCTAACAGCCTGAATTTTGTCTTTTGGCAAAAGGCTTATTTCATAAGTGGTGGCTGAAGACTGCAGAGAGGTTGTTCTCTAAAGAGGGTTTTACATGTATAAAGAAAAAAATGTCCTTGGTAAGCTTGTCTTTCTCCCTGTTTTGGGCAAGATCTAATCTTCTTAACTTTTTTCCAATGGAGAAGGCAAACCCAAACCCGCACCAGTTATAGCTGTATTTAGTGCCTTTCTGGTAATTCCCTCACCTGCCCTGACCCTCCCCTCCACACGCATTAGGTGCGGGTACATATGATGGTGAGTGAGGCATGAGGGAATGTTATTTAGTCTTATTGCTTGTCTTCCATGCATATTCGGAGGTATACGTGTTTATTTTTTTTTAACATTTTCTTATCAGATTCATTTGTCTATGGCTTGTTTATTTATCAGCTTAGAAGAACCCAGTAAGGTGTAGGATGATTTCCCAATAGGATTCAAACCTTACAGTTCCAGAATCCATATTCTTAAACATTATGAATCTGTTCTCCCTCTACTTAGTATAATCCAATGTACTGTTAACGTTTTCATCTTAATTTGCTTCTGCACTGCCAATAAGACATTTTGGACTAACCCATGTCTACAGGATTCATCCACTAATATAGAGTCAGTAATCAAAACCAAAGCTAACAAACTAATTCTCTTCCTACAGATGGTATAATTTTTGAAGAGTGGATACCGTCAAAGGCATGTGTGTCTCTAATTATATTAGCACATCTAAATAAAACTGGAGGAGCATGCAGGAAATAAGGACTAATCAGAACAAAGATTTAGTGATTTTGTGTTGAAGCTTAAAAGTATTAGCGAAATTTCATTGTCTGATCAAGTGAGGTAGGACAGGAATTCCATGCAGAGGTACAGGTTGATCAGACAGAGAGCACTCTTAGGATCTTCTGTCTAGCTTCGTGTGCAAAGAAATAAACCACCCACAGGAGCAACAGGGACCAAGAGAAGCCTGTCAGAGCATAGTGAGAGCATGGCACGATTATTGATAAGTACACCAAATGAGTCAAGACAGACACCTTGCTGAAGTCATGTTCAATTACCTCCACATTTTCCTCACTCCAGTGTCCCAGCCATTCTGACCTACAGGAGATTATATTCTTTTATAACAACAATAGTGACCTTCTCTATGGATATTTACACACTTCTTGTTTTGTTGTTTTTTTTCACTCTGACACCCTCCCCATCTTGCACATGTATTTTTGGATGTTCAATTATAGCCTTTTCAAACTAGAAATTATTAGCCAAAAATTCTTTAGTTCTCACTCCCTTGATTAATAAGAAGAATTATACTAACACCTTCTTGTATAAGATACTTCACTGAGAATTCTTTAAAATTGTAGATGAGGCTAAGGATGACTCACCAATCCATAGAGTTCATTGATAGCAAGTCTTCAGGTACTGAGATAGAATATTTCATGATTACCTGAGTAATCTACCATCTGTTCTTATCTGGATGTGGCTTTCTGCCCCTCAATCTACAAGCTATCATTTCTGTTCAACAATGCCTTGCTCAGAACTATCAAAACTCTCTATTAAGATCATCATTAAGATCAATGATACCTATCATGCATCAGCAGCTGTTCCTTGAGGAAACTCTATGACTCTAATTGGTTAACATGAAAACATCAAAAAATCTTGCATTTAGTTAACTCCAGGGAACAAATAGGAGAGGAGGAGAGTTAACCATAAATTAAGTAGGAAATGTGACATTAAAGGTGGTGACCTATTTCTCAGAGAGGAAGAAGCAGGGAGAGAATAATTTTGAAACACAGAGAACTATCTGACCCATTGGCAAGTAAAAGAAAAAGTTCTCTTTATACAAATTATCTGAGCAATAATCTAGCTATAACTAGGAATTGCTTCTCCTGTTCATCATCACCATCACTGCTGAATAGAGTGCCGTAAAACAGAAAAGTAGGCTGGTTATCAGAATCACAAAGGTCATTTGTGCCCTTAATAGTAAAATACACCTTTCTTTGCAGTTGTCTGGTTTATCCTTCCCCCTCAGGGGCTCTGTTTGTTTACTTTATACTCCAACCTTTAAGGTGAGAATGGGTAATATACAGTTTCATCCAGAATATCTGCAAGTTGCCAAACTTATGTAAAAACCTTTTTTTTTTTAAGGTTTATTTATTTGTGCATACAGAACTACAAAACTGGGGTACATGCCATAGGTGCAAGGGGGTAAGAGAATTCACCAGAGACAGAGTGGGGAGCAGAACAGGCAGATCTTCGAAGTCTGCTGCTGAGGGGAGCAGCGGGTGGGTCAGGAGAGGTCTGCCACCCATGTGGTCACCTCCGGGGCAGGTGGGGATCGAACTCATGCTGAAGTGGCTTTAGCTTCTTAGTGCTGTGCTTTAATCCGCTGCGCCACCAGGGAGGGCCCCGTAAAAACCTTTTAGTCTCACTAATTTTTTCATGTTTGACTTTCATTTCATATAGAACTTTGTTAATATAATCTCTCAACACATGGCTGGGCCACATTCAAAAATATTTCTGTCTTATTCTTTCATTTATCCTACTGACACCCAATGCAGCAAAAGTTAACAAAAAACTCACACTTTGGGACATAATAAAGGTTTCCAGATTGATTTTGTATTTTACCTGCCCAATACTGGTGGGATCAATCATCCCTTCAAGAAATCTTTATTGTTTTAGAAGAAATGGTATCTAGTCTCCCAAATCTAGGCCAACTTGTATATTAATTACCTCTGTCATTTTTATCTAGATCTTTCAAAGGACAAAAATTAAGAAATTAGCTTCATTTTTTTAAGATTTATTTATTTATGCTTGCAGAACTGGGGTACAGGCCAGAGGTACGGTGGGTGAGAGGATTCACCAGAGACAGAACAGGGAGCAGAACAGGCAGATCGACGAAGTACACTGCTGAGGGGAGCAGCGGGCGGGCCAGGAGAGGTCTTCCACGCCATGTGGGTCAGCTTCCTGGCCAGAGATTGAACTCATGCTTCAGAGGCTTCAAAGAGCTTCATAATGTGCTACTTTAACCTGTTTCACACCGGGGAGAGCCTAAAATTAGCATATTTAAAATGATTTATATTAATATTAATTAAATTTATAAATGTATATTAATATTCTCATCTCTAAATAGTCATTACAATTTTTTTCCTTTTTGCCTTTTCCATTATGGTGAAATTTTTGATTCTTAACCAATTTAACTTAATTTCTCATTTGTATTATAATATAATATATACACTTTGATTAAAATAAAATTATCACTATAACAATTACATTTCTAAAGAAAGTTTAAGATTTTCTTGCATTTATATGTAGCTTATATATCAATAAAATATACAAGAAAAGTTGTGATTTAAGTGACTTGAATCACAATCTGTATAGCTATGATATCAGTTAGATATTATAAATTATGCCTTCTTATTTGGGACTTTTATCAATTTTCAAGTATTGCTTTTGTTTTTAGAATTTATTTTTTAACAGGCTCATCTACATAATAGAAGAATTCTGCTTATGCTCAAGAAAATGGGGACTAGATTTACCTTCTACCAAAATCACCTAAAAAACTGGACAATATCCATAAGGGAATATTTTGAAGACACTGGCTGTGAGGCATAAAAGGACGTTGATCCCTGAGAGATGGAAAACAAATGAGATAAACCACAGAGCTTCCTGCTTCAGGATGAACCTAGTCAGGGTGTCTAGGAAGACACACACACACACACACACACACAAGTTCAGATTTCATCATCCCAGCGCATTAGTGACCCTGCAGATCTTGCCTCAATAGCTGGGAATTATTACGCTATAATAAACATGGTTTGGCTCTAATTAATAACCTTAAAAAAGTGAGAGCTGAACAGCCCAACTGTTTCCAAATCGCTAAACTTCATTGCAGAGCACAGCTTAAGAATAATGATAAGAATGCAATGTCAAGCAATCAAAAGGTAAAAGTCACAATCTCTGGCACCCAATCAAGTCACCAGACCTGGAAATTAGTAGGACAATATAATGTCAGTGAAAATGTAATTGAAATTGACATGAAAATGACAAGGATGTGAAAAGTAGTAGGCAAAAATTGAAAAGAGATATTTTATTAATTAATTTAGAAGTTACTGGAAAGTATTTTAAAAATCCAATTGAAATTCTAGGGGAAAATGTTAATGTTTAGATTTTAAATACACTGGATGGGATTAATAGCAATTTAAACTTTGTAGAAGAAAAGATTGGTGAAAGTAAAGTCACAATAGTAGAAATCATGCAAAATAAAATACACACACAAAAATTAAGTAACCTGTAGAACAACTTAAAACTAATTAATATGCCTATCACTGGAGTCACTGAGAGAAAGAAGAGAAAGGATTTCAGAACAATAGTTGAATGAATAATAGAAAAATATTATCAAACTTGATAAAAATTATAAACTTGCAGCTCCTAGGAGACCACAAGCATAAGCTCAAGAAGCACAAAGAGAATTACACGGAGGTAGATTATAACCATACTGCACAAATCCAATGATAAAAAAGTCTTAAAAGCAACCAGAGAAGAAAAAGTACATTATGTGCTGAGAAACAAAGGAGCAAAGCAGATTTTTCGCCTGAAACAGGGAAGTATGGTACAACATCTTTAAAATACCAGGGGAAACAATCCAACTAGAATGTTATGTTCAGCTAAAATATTTTTCAAAAACTGAATGATACTTCATTTTCTAGTCAGTGTATATGCAACTCTAGAAAACTGACAGCAATCTGTAGGGGCAGGAAGTCCAACCTCATTTGCTGACACAACTTAGGGAAAGCTCAAATCAGGGGCAAAAGCTGCAGGAAATTACTACAAAGGGGCAGGAGAAAACATTTGTCGATTGGTGGCTGTGTTAACATCTTTTTTTTTTTTTAAGATTTTTTTTTTACTTATGCATACAGAACTGGGGTGCAGGTACGCTGACAGGATTCACCAGAGTGGGGTGCAGAACAGACAGGCCGAGGAGGTACTCTGCTGAGGGGGTCAGCGGGGAGACAGTAGAAGTCTGCCGTGCCAGGTGTATGTCCTCCGGTGCTAGGGATCGAACTCGCACTAAAGCTTGCAGTGCTGCACTTTAACCCTCTACGCCACCAGGGAGGGCCCGGCTATGTGAACATCTTATGGCCCCATGAGTGTCATGGGGACGGTCTCATCAGCAACTATCTTAGCCAGCCTTAAATTGTGCCTACATGTGTGCTTTTTATTGGATGTTGGTTATACCTCCCCCAAGTCCTCTGACCAAAGGCCAGTTTCAGTTTTCAGAAAAGACTCATTCACCCCAGCCCCCTTTCCCTGCTTCCTGCCTTGTGTTCTAGGCTGTCAGCTGTATTAGACTTGACACACTGTTTCCGGTGCTTTGCATTTGCAAAAGTGATTAAGTGTGTATTTCTTCCTTTCTCACTTTGAAGCTTATTTTGCATATACTGCGTGTGTGTTTCTTCCTCTTACATTCCTGGAGATTATGCCGCGTTGGTGTGTGATGATTTTCGTTTGCCATCAGCAGAGAGTGTATTTCTGTGGTTGTGCTGAGTTTGTTGAAATACCCCCAAAGGGGGGCTGTGTGTTTCCTTTATTTATTACAAATAAGATAACCATGAACAACCTTAGTCATACATCAATTTGTATTTTTGTATTTTTGACAGTTTATCTTTGACATTGATTCTTAGAGGGATAACTTTATGAAAGTGGTATGTGATCACTTGTCTTGTTGGAGTCCAATTCTAATGGTGCAAATGTTTAGGTTTACATGTGGAAATCAGTTACTGGGCAAATATATTTCCAGTCCACTGCCTTGAAGACCTATATGAATAAATATAGTCCCAAAGCTTAACCATGATTCCTGAGTCCTTTGCTCTCAAGGAGCTACTTCACCTATGAGATCAAATTCAACCTAAAATTTGATTAATCTCAAGAAAATTCTGGAGTTGTGGCCAGATAATTGTCATCAGTAAACCTCCAAACTGTTAGCCAAACACTCCAGAAGAATTGCCCCTTGGCATGATGATGTGAAGATCACAGAGAGTGGGAGTCAGGTTCTAGAGGACCAGACGGAGTCTTCCCCAGGAGAACCAGGAGAACTGGGAAGTGCAAAGAGCTTGCCTCTGACTTTGGAGCATGCATGTCGGTGCCGTGATCTCTGTGGGTATTTGTGCCCAGGGGCATTCTCATCTTCTTTCTCTATTTGAAAGGAATCTCTAAACAGGTCAATTGTATGGTGTTGGTGGAGAGGAGCCTTTTAGTGGTGATAATAACAGAGCATATACAGATATTGAAATCCACAACAAGTAAAATCAAACTCTTAGATTATGAGAGCAAGCTGGTAGTCAAGGGGCAGAGGAGAGACCCTGACATTACCTGATTTTGAGTAATCAGTTAACTGCATGGTGGTGGATTAAAAACCAGTTTTGGGGAGAGAATCATAAAGTGGCATATATAGATATGAGCATATATTCTGTGCACCTGACACCTATATAATGTGAAAATGGATGTGACATCAACAGAGAAAAGAAGAAGACATGAAACCACAGTGTTCTCCTGTCTCAAGAGGAAAAAAAAAAAAAAGATTATCCAGATTTCTAAATTCTTATTTTTAATTAAATATATTATTACATTAAAAATATGACCTTTTTGTTTTAGTTTGAAGAACTTTAAAAGAGAAATATGTGCCTTCTGTGGTTGGTTTTTACTATCATGGTGGAGTCGTGAAGCATGGGGATCAGAGCTGAACTGTCTAGATCTGAAACTTGCTCTGCCACTTTCCAGCTATATGATCAAGCACATCAGTTTCCTCTTGGATAAAATGGGGATGATCACAGTTCCTACCACATAGGGTTGTGGTTAGTAAATGCCATATATGAGGTGTGCTTACAATATATGATGCCAGGCACACAGTTAGTGCACAACACACTTATGCCATTGTTGCCATAGTGACCATCACCCTTGAGGCCTACCTCTGACTGTGTCGTATAGGGATCAAAAACACACTTTAACGTTTGAAATTCAGATTTCTGTGTTTACGACGAGGCACCATGATAAATGTAGGAGTTCTCCTATGCACACCGTGAGTATGTGCATTTAATCGTGATGGACACACACTGAGTCTGATGTTAGAACCATTTCCTCTTCCATTGCATCGCCTGTGTAAGCTGTGTCCTTCCCTACCTGTGGTC
Source organism: Condylura cristata (assembly GCF_000260355.1). Taxonomy (NCBI): domain Eukaryota; kingdom Metazoa; phylum Chordata; class Mammalia; order Eulipotyphla; family Talpidae; genus Condylura; species Condylura cristata. The sequence continues at coordinate 84,385,050 of NW_004567102.1, read as the reverse complement.
AGTGATGCCCCTTCATCCGACTTCCAGTAGAAATGATTTCACTAGGCTCAGAGTCTTTCCTGAAAACAAAGTCTGCACTGGACTAACACCACAGCACTCCCTACATAATCCCGTCAAGAGTGTTCAGGCAGCAGTTCCTTGGTGAGTTGCTGCTAAATCCTTAATGTCCTCTAGGTAACCCATTACTCTCAAAAATGGTTGCCCCTGGCAATGAGAAGATGTGATTGTTTGGATTGGAAGTGAGAGTGTGAGTAAGCATGTGTCTGTGTAATGCCAAATATAGATTAGGGTCAATAGACATAGATGGATGGATGGATGGATGGATGGATAGATGGATAGATAGTAGATAGGTAATTATTGGATAGAACAACATGAAGTAAGGGTCCTTTTTATTTTCCTATTAAATTCTAATTAAGCATGGTTATATTGTTTTTACTTAAGCATTCCACTCAGGTGGAGTTAGCAAAGCTCCCTGTAAGATGGAAATTTTAATGCGTGTGTGGTGCATTTTAATCAGTTCACTTTTAAATACCTGTGAAGTGACTGGGTAGAAGAGCTAAATGCACATAGACTGTGAATACTAACATGATGTGCTTTCGACACTATGTTAAGAATCTTAATTTTGAATATCTTAGAACCATCCCTTGTTTGGTGAAAACTGGGCCTTCAACTCCAGTCAACAAGAAGAGGATACTTCTTTAGAATGATTGTGAACACATAGCAAGAACTCAATAAATAGAACAAAAATGCTCATATTTTTCATAATGACCATCCCCTTGGGAGAACCACAAACTTAGTATGCATAATGTGAGCTTAAGGGCCATTTGTCAGTAGTTCCTCAATTTGATTTTATAGATCGATAGATACAGTTATTTATATTGTATGTGGCTCTATAGGATTTGCCTAACGATTAGGTGTAATGTGAAGCATTAGATCGAATGTCCACAAACCTAGGCTTGGGGCTCAGTTCTACCACTGTCTGTGTGGGTTTGACTTACATGGAACTTTCTTTGTTCAACTGAAAATGGTTAGTTTAAGAAAAGTTATTTCTATAGCTTTTCTAAAATTTTTAAAAAAGATTTTATTTATTCATACAGAACTGGGGTACAAGCTAGAGGTTCAAGGGCAGTGAGAGGCTTCACCAGAGACAGAGCGGGGAGCAGAACAGGCAGATCGACGAAGTACACTGCTGAGGGGAGCAGTGGGCAGGTAAGGAGAGGTCTTCGGCTGCATGGGGGTCACCTGTGGGGCTGGCGGGGATCGAACTCGTCCTGAAGCAGCTAAGGCTCCTTTGCCGGCTGCGTCCTAATCCACTGTGCCACCAGGGAGGGCCCTCTACAGCTGTTTTAAGCTGAAATTCTGATGATTATAAGTTGAAATCAATTTGCATGTGGAAGCCAAGACTGCCACATGATTCATTCAAACTCTCAGGAGAAAATGATGTTTTCTCCTTCTTTCCCTTTCTCCTGTTTTCAGCAGCCTTGACACTTATGGCCTGTGCGTGCTGTTCCTCCGAGGCCACTTTGCAGGGCTGTTAAAGGTGGTCACTTCTACAACTCCTTGCCAGCGGGTCTCCATGCTCCATACAGCAGTGTGCTACTGGTCAGTGGCCCTTCTGAGGAAAGCAGAAGTTCAGCGGGAGGAGAGGCTGCGTCAGTCTCTCTCTGTCCCCCCACCACCACTACCACACCCCGAGTCAGGTCTGCCTCTTCCCAAAGGAAAGAGCCCCTCCTCCCTCAGAGTAGCTAGCACAAACTCTGATTTCCCACTTCAGGGAAGCATTGAGTTATTACATGAGGTATTTCTAGTTCCCCCAAAAGTGTGAGACTGGAATTAAGAAAGTCAATACTTAAAAAAAGTAAATCAGTGATTTTTTTTTTAAAGATTTTTTTGTGCATACAAGAACTGGGGCGTTGGCCAGAGGTGCAGGGGATGAGAGATTCACCAGAGACAGAGTGGGGAGCAGAACAGGTGGATCTACACTGTTGGGTACCCAGTGGGAGATAAGAAGTGAAATACTTGTTACCACTGAGGGAAATACACTGCAGCAGGAGACTGGAGAGAGGAGAGACTGGAGAGGTCTGCTGCACCAGGTGGTCAGCTCCCTGGCTGGGGATTGAACTCAGGCCAAAGTGGCTGATGACAGCTTGATAACGCTAAGATTTAACCCTCACACCGCCAGGGAGGCTCAATCAGAGATTATCTACACAGGGAATAGGCCTTAGCTGTGGGAATAGGCCGGGCAGTGATAGGAGAAAGGGAAAGGTCATGTTTCCATCCAAGCTCTGTTGTTTCCTAATCATGAGACCCGGGCAAATCACACACACACATGAAAGAAAGGCAACACTCACCATACAAAGCAAGGAAAGTTACACAGGATATTCAGAAAGAGTCGCAGGCCAACACATAATAAGATGTACCCACATGGATTTTCAGCCAGTGTCTGAGCTTCCCTTTCCTACTTGGCTTGTGCAGTATGGTCAATCAAATGCATACTCCACACCTTAACTCCATCCTTTGACCCTTTGGCCATGGACTTAACAAAGTCCAGCCCCCACAGAGAGGGCAGGGGGGCAGGAGATGCAGAGAAATATATGGGAAATCTGAACAACAGAAATACTGTCTATGGAGATGTTTCATGTGGTGCAATAGGAATGGACCTTTGAATCTGCCTTAGCCTGGGTGATTAGCACTTGTCACTTTTTTGTACATGAAATAATCTCTATATCACTGAAATGATCATCTAGATATTCTGTTATAAAAGAACTCACTGTAAATATAAAGATCAGGCTCATTGCCTCCAAGTAGATTTCTTCATTGCAAATATATTAAGGAGTATTTTGTGATTGTACGTCAGTGAATTATGAATTTAATTAGTATCTCTCAGTTGACTTGAATCTTAAGTAACCATGGGATTCTGACAAGTCTTGGACCTGAAAAGCTGAGGATTAGACTCTGGATCATGGCAAATTCACCAAGATAATGTCCCTTGGAAGGTTTCTGACAGTCAGTTAGCTCCCTTTCATGTGCTTCCTAGCTGAATAGAATCCCCAAAATACATGGAGTTGGGACCGTCAAGACAGGGTAGTTGTATTGTTATCTTGAGTTCTTTTGAACACTGTCTCAAGACACTCACATTCCAGCACTTGGAGACTCTTCTAAATTGTTTAGAGGATAGAAGCCTGGAGTATTGTTATTATTATTATTAAAGTAATAAAATGATGCCTCTTTATCAACTCTCTGACAATGCCCTTTATGTTAACAAAACATGCATTATTCCATTTCAGGCTAATTAATATCATGGTTAATAGGTGTCTCACTTCATGGTAGGTTCCAGCACTCTTTTCAAAAGCAGCAGGCTTAAGAAATTTTACTAATTTAATTGAGAGCAGTCTTAAATTAATTGTATAATTAATCTTGTCAAATTAAGTAACATTTCATACACTACTTTATTAAAGAAACTTGAATATTTTAAATTACCATGCTATTAGGCATTAATAAAGAAGTTCTTCTTCTGTATTGTTCTGCTTTATAACACAAAGAAGGTAATTGCAATATAAATTGCAATAAAAAAGCTAATTTCTATAGTACATTAATAATTAGATACACATTATTCCCCATTATATCTTTTTTTTTTTAATTCAATGGGTGATCTTTTTTTAAAAGAAAAATTATCCCCCCAAAGGCTAGACTTTAACTATTGTATCAGTGGTAGATTTCAATGCTAGGCCATGGAACATTTTCGGAAGTGGTCCAGTTCAACCTAACACACTCTGACTGAAAACAGCTTGGGGAGCAGCTGCTGGGGGCAGTTGGTTGTTCTGATGTCATGAATACGCAGACATCTATGTCTTAGATGAAAGCAAAAGCCCTAGGCTTTGATAAGTCTTTGGGGATTACAAAACTCTGTTTCCTCACATCAGAAGCCAGAGAGAGGTCTTCACTCCAGAGACCGTCAGGTAGCACCATGATGACAATGTACAGCCGTGGCGATTCTAGAGCAGTGATGAGCCATGGAGAGGGTGGAAGGAAGGAATGAATAATGACTTTTCATCCATTTTTTATGAAAAGATAGAACTTACATTCAAGGTCAAAAACCAGAGCTTATGAATTTCTGTGAGCATACTCATTTTCACAAATATTGGTTCTGAATTTTAAGTTTCTGAGGCCAGTGTCTGTGAAACCACATAAGCTGTGTTTCTGTCAGTCTGTGTCCAGCAGTCAGTTTATCACATCAGCAGGCAGGTTTAGATGACACCCTGTTTATTGATGATACTTAAGCATTAGCATTGATCACAAATCTCACAGGACTGATATTTAATAGGTTGGACTATAAAAAAAATCTATAGCATTCAAAAGTATTTGGGAAAGCCTCCTTGGTGGCCTAGAGGTTAAATTTCAGCACTGTCACCACAATGGCCTGAGTTTGATCCCAGGCCAGGAAGCTGACCCACATGGCACAGCAGACCTCTCCTGTCTCACTCACTCCCTCAGCTGTGTATTGCAATAGATCAGCCTGTTTTACTCCCCATTCTATCTCTGGTGAATTCTCTCACCATCCCCTATACCTCTGGCCTGTATCCCAGTTCTCATATGCGTAAGTAAATAAAATAAACCTTTCAAAGGGTAGAAGGAACTTATGAGATATACTTAATTGTTAGTAAAGTTAAGGTGTTTTATAATAAAGGTAGGATGACATAATATGATTTTTTTAATTCAATGTTAATTTTATCAATGTCTTAATATTTTCAAAAGTTATGTTTAGTTTCTCTTTTTTAATGATTTATTTAGTTACGCATACAGAACTGGAGTACAGGCCAGAGGAGCTAGATGGAGAGAGCTTTCACCAGAAACAGTGGGGAGCAGAACAGACCTACTGACAAAGTACACTGCTGAGGGGAGAAGCTGGCAAGGCAGCAAAGGTCTGCTGCTCCATGTGGGTCACCTCCGGGGTGGGGATTGATCTTGCACTGAAGCAGTTGCAGCTAACAAGACAACCCTCAAAAACTGATTGCAGAACTGAGGCTCCCCCAGGAGGAGGGCAGGGACCAGTGGACCTTGTGGAGGACTTTAGGTGTTTGGACGGTGGTGTGGTGGTTGTGAATGAGACCTGAGGAGCTGTGAGCCGCTGCCCATAAATTTTAACCTGCTGGGCCACCAGGGAGGGCCCTGTGTTTAATTTCTATAGAAGTTTTGCTAATAGAAAATAGAGTTTCCCTCTATTTGATCAACTTTGGAGAACCAACGCTAGCATTTGATGCGCAAACTTTTGGTTTTCTTCCATGTTAAAAGAAACTGTGACTATTAAATTTGAGTTGGGAAATATTTTCAGTAATGATAAAAAATAAAAAAGCTTTGTCTGTTTTACATACCCCTCAAATATAAAATATACCCGCCTCACAGACAATCCCTGTTTGTCCTATGTTACATGAACCCCTATATTTATGTCATCTCATGTTCAGATGCATGTAAATTTGTACCTATATTCCAATTCACACAACATTATTATTATTATTATTTTAAAGATTTATTTATTTGTGCATACAGAACTGGGGTACAGGCCAGAGGCTCAGGGGCGGTGAGAGGCTTCACCAGAGACAGAGCGGGGAGCAGAACAGACAGATCGAGGAAGTGCACTGCTGAGGGGAGCAGCGGGCGGGTCAGGAGAGGTCTGCCGCGCCCTGTGGTCACCTCCGGGGGAGGCGGGAATCGAACTCATGCGGAAGCGGCTTTAGCTTCTCAGTGCTGTGCTTTAACCCGCTGCACCACCAGAGAGGGCAACACACAACATTATTTGGCTGCATTATTTATATCCAGGTAACAATGGTTTACGACATTGGACACATCCGCGAGGCTCACAGCTCCTCCAGTCTCTGTGACAATACCACACTGCCCAAACACCCACAGTCCTCCACGCAGCCCGCAGCCCAATGGCCCCTGCCCCCATTCTCATCCTCCCTGCCACTGAAAGACCAAACTGATGCCATGACAGGCTGCAGAATGCTTCTGAAGCAGCCAGGCCTAAGTTCCGGTTATCAACAAGGGGCACCAAGGCCGAGTTTGACTGTAAATGTTCTAATCTTGCTCATCCCATAGCAACAGCCAACTAGCAAGTAGACAAGTGACCAGTACAGAGCAGGAAAGCACCAGATGCCCTAAGGTATGCGGCCGAGTAGTGAAGGTCACATCTTACATGCATAGACCAACCAGGTTAAGACAAGGTAACTTTGTTCAATGCCCACCAGTCAATGTAGTGCTGAGATAAAACTCCCCTCTGCTGGGCTGAAACTCCCGTCTTCTGTAAGAAAAACCCTGCCTTCCCTGAGCTCGGGGCTCTCAACTTCGGCTGCTGCTCGCTGCATGTTGGGAGCCCAGGCTCAAGCTTGCTGTAAAGACCCTCGTGTGTTCTGCATCGGAATCGGCTCCTTGGTGGTCTTTGGGAAACTCGAAATCTGGCACAACACCCTCTTCCTCCATGAGCCTCAGTTCTGCAATCAGTTTTCTAGGGTTTATTTTACACACAATATTTTTATTTTTCATAGTCCCTTATGCTCTTCCCACTCCTGCCCTGATCCCTCTCCCTCCTCCTCCCCTACAGAATGTCGCTGATCTATAATTGCCTGATGACTTTGATTCTTACTTTATTTTTTGTTTTGTTTTCTTTCTGGCTTATTTCACGTAGCACCTTCCTCCAAGTTGCTGTAAAGGGCATGAGGTTATCCTATTCTTCACACAAAATTATCTTTAACAGAAAGATATTGCTGTAGAACAGGTATGCTTCAGGGGGCTTGCTGGCAAAATCACACCAGTATGTAAAGAGCAGGGCAACCCTGTATTTTTTTTAAAAAATTAAAATATAACCATTACATCATCCTCCATTTTTGGACTCCTAGGAATCTACCCAAAGGACACAAAAACATTAATTCAAAAGGACACCTGCTCCCCTCTGTTTATTGTGGCACAGAAGCAGCCCAGATGTCCAAAATGGCTGACTGGGTCAAGAGAATGTAGCATACTTACACAGTGAATATCACCCCTGTCTTAATGGCTACAGAATCTATGTTTCCGAGGAAAGGCACCATCCAAGTCCATCCAAATGGCAAAATATACACTTCCTCTATAACACAATGTGCAGTCATCCCATTCACTTTCAATGGAAGGCAAAATAATTTATTTCAAGCTTATTCATGCAGTTGATGGCAGATCAGGGCTCATTGCAGGTTTTTAGGAGACAAACTCCTCATCTCACCATATGCAAGGGTATCTATAGGATTGCTCGCAATATGTTAGCTTCCTTGCCCTTTATGAGAAAGAGTTTTTTTATGAGCTACTTTTTGAATGGACACCCTATTCTTTCTTACTTCGTCCATATGATATTTGATGTATAGATCAACCCAGGCAATGTTTGAAGGGGCACACAGGAGTCATTGGTGACCATTTTGAAGCTGATTCCCACCATAGCTAGGCCCATAATACAATGTTCTCTTGATTGATAAGAACATTTCCACCACACATCAGTTTATTTATGATAGGTCAGTTTATTTATGATTAGTCTATCGCTTATAGCTATAACCCTGCACTCTTGCTGGTGGGTAAAATATGTAGTTTTAAATCTTTGCAGTTATGTAAGGCCTCTCAGTGGCTGGAATAAAGAAGTGCAGCCTATTTCCTCAAAGATTATAAAACCGCAAAAAAATGGACATAAGCAAGATATTGGTAAAATTGGTGGTATAATTTTAAAATCTTTGTTTAATTACTTAACACTTTTAACAGTTAACACAATTGTGACGATTGTATTTATAACTTTCTCTGAAGCTATCCTAGCAATTTAATTTGAGGGTTTTCATAAATTTAAAACTAGACAAATCTGTTCTATTTTAACACCTGTAGAGCATAATTGAGATGCCATTTTATTTCACAACATCTACGAGTATGCCTCACAAGTTCATCTTTCTCAAAGTCACCAAATTTCCTGGTGTTGCAGAAAGTCTGGCATCTAAGAGCTAAGTGCTTAGCTCGGGGGCATTAATATCCGCTGTGTCTGTCTGACCCTCCTAATACGAATTCCGCTTGGAATTCGTCGGAACTCTGGGTGGAGTTTATTCTGCTCAGTTCATTCTACTGGAACTGCAGTCAAGAAGTGAAAAGACCATCCCTAAGTTTTAGGGTCACCTCCCCAGATGCTGCGGCCATGGGTGTCCCCCCTCTTCCATGGATTGATGCTTACTACATCAGATGCTGTAGGTGGTGTTTATGGGTAAAATTTCAAAGGCCTCAGAAGTACCTAAATAGTTACACTTGCTTTGAGAAAATTGTATATCTTTGTAACATTAGTTTTTTTTTAAGATTTATTTATTCATACAGAACTGGGGTATAGGCCAGAGATGCGGAGGGTGAGAGGATTCACCAGAGACAGAGTGGGGAGCAGAACAGGCAGATCGACGAAGTACACTGCTGAGGGGAGCAGCGGGCGGGTCAGTAGAGGTCTGCCACGCCATGTGGTCACCTCGGGGCAGGCGGGAATCGAACTCATGCGGAAGCGGCTTTAGATTCTCAGTGCTGTGCTTTAACCCGCTGCGCCACCAGGGAGGTGAGAAAATTGTATATCTTTGTAATGCAGTCTGCCCATCAAGTGTTTGGCTATATCTGCCATTGGTTTCAGAAACCAAATTTCAGAGCCAAATTCCAGCCTCCCTGTAAGTGACTTGCCTTTTTCATCCTAACTTGAAAACAAGCTTCATTTTATTTTTCCTTGTTTGATTTCCATCTCAGCTTTATTTCATCACCAAATTGTCATTTTTTTTAACCACTTCAAATCTTATTTAGAGAACTAGGTTTTAAATAGAAGGAAGAAAGGAGTCAGGACATCTAGACTTTATAAGAAAATCTTTCAATTAGAGGAATGTATTTTGATAATTGGAGTTGTCCAAACTAGAGAGCAGCATGTTAAGCATTAATAGGCCACCCATCAGGAGAATAGCACCAAGAACAATTATCAGATGCATTTTAAAGTAGGTTTCAGTTTTAAGTAGAGAATATGTGGCCTGATGGCTATCAACTAAGCCTGAGACTCACTCAAGAAGTTTTTGCATATGTAAAACATATGCAAAAAAAGAAATTATTAAAAAAAAAAAAAAAAGAAAAGAAACAGACCATTAACCTACTCAAGGATGTCCCACCTCTGTTTAAAATAAATGCCTCTTCATTCTCCTTAAAAAAAAAGGAGAAGAAGAAGTTTAACCAAACTCTGCCCCCTTTCCTAAGGATTTGCTATGGTAGGAAATACTACCTAAGTTTTATTTAATTTTCTAGAATTAAGTTTATCTTATCTTCACACATCCTGGTATATAACAGTGATACTTGCAATAAGCATAGAAAGAAACTGATATCCTTTTCAAACCACAGAACCAAACTCAAATCCACAAATAAAACATCTAATGCACTTTCAAGTGTCTTGTAATAATCTAGTTAATTAAAAGTGAGCATTATAGTAGATTGATATTAACCCAAATGCCCGTCTTTAACTGCTGCTTTAGATAAAATAGGGTTGATAGAATTACATGTCAGACTTAAGATACCTACATGGTCATCAATGACTTGGTTTTATATGTGAAGAGTAAGGTTATTTTCCTAGCATCAGACTGCTTATCAGAAACTTCTCTTTTTCTGTTCTGGGCTCAATTTGAAAAGCTTTTCAGGAATGTCTAAAAAATGAAATATTGGGCTTCTGAAGTCAATGTATACTTGTCGTGTAAAACAGACATTGAAATGTCAGGAAGAAGAGTATTCTTATTCAGTGACACATGTCACTTGTGCTGGGATTACTTCTACCTACTTTTAAAAAAAGAAATCAGCTCACAGTCATCAGAAATTTCATTGTTTAAAAAAAAATGTAACCACAGTTATTGTGTTCATTTTGTATATTTCTATTAAAAACAGATAGTATCAGGAGTGCCTAAGGTTCACATAAAATTGTTCACTCATCTTGTCCTTGACATGTCATCAGCAATTAAGGAGTGATCCATCTGCCTGTCATTTGGCATCATAGAGTAAACACACCTCAAAAACCAGGGCAGGAGGCAATGGCATCAGGTTAGACAGATGCCCGTGGAATGTTACCACAAGCAAGCTGATTCTGGATTTGAGCAGCTACTATCAGCAATTCAAACACTGTAAGGAATACTTTCTCAAAACTGCACAGTGCGCTCTGGCCTCTGACACAGCTGGGATTGTTTCTGGTGTTATTCTATAATGTATATATTTATAAATGCAAAGATAACATCTCGGTATGTCCTGATGCTCTTTTAATCGATTTTAAGAGGTGAAAATAACATTGTCCTTAGAGAGTTTCTTCTTCTAGCAGATCATCTTTAGATGCTAACAGACCAAAGGCAGACTTTAGCAACACCGTACTTTGCATAAGAAACAAGGAAAAATAAAATAAGTTCATGAATGTGCAGGAATTCTGGCAGAGTCATTAAAAATCACTTAAAAAATCAGGGCCCTCCCTGGTGGCGCAGCGGGTTAAAGCACTGCACTGAGAAGCTAAAGCCACTTCCGCATGAGTTTGATTCCCGCCTGCCCCGGAGGTGACCACATGGCGTGGCAGACCTCTCCTGGCCCACCCACTGCTCCCCTCAGTAGTGGACTTTGTCCATCTGCCTGTTCTGCTCCCCACTCTGTCTCTGGTGAAGCCTCTCCCCGCCCCTGAGCCTCTGGCCTGTACCCCAGTTCTGTATGTACAAATAAATAAATCTTAAAAAAATCATTTAAAAAATCTAATTGAATAAATACTTCTGAGCCAGATAGTCTTGTTAGGGGAGTTTTGAAGTTGTAGATTTTAACTGAAATAACCACATTGGAGTGAAAGTGGAAGCTGTGTTTTATAAACATTTCAGCAGACTTACAGGCCTGTATTCTAGGAGTTAAGCTGAAACAACAGAACACTTCCAGTTCCTGGGTTCAGTTTTTCTCTGAAATCTTTGGCAAAGTAATGGCATGAGTGTTAGAAATTTAACAACTGAATAATTATAGCTCATGAGCTTCATTCTACCAGAGACAGCTTTTGACAGCCAATGTGAGCTGACATGTGAGTAGAACGATACGACTGTTTGGGTTAGGATAAAAAAAAACTGAAAGGAGATATGTAAGGATAACTCATATAAATGTTAGCAATAGAAGGAGAAAATTTCAAGTTGTATGAAAATGTCATGGACTTTTTACTTTTCTTATCATTCCCACAGATTTGATTAGTAATAATAAATGATATACATTAAGGATTTATAGTTCCTTATAACAGCACCTAATTTGATACTCATGATTCTGTGAGAGCATGTATTATTATTGCAATTTTACAGATGAAACAGAGTAATTTGAGAGACAATAATAAAACTGTAAAGCTGAAATGGAATTTAGAGTTCAACATCTTTCCCCCACCCTTTTTCTGTTGGCCAAGAAAGATTTGTTTCTAACCACAATGTTCATGTAAAGGCTCAATTAATAAGGAGTATAAAGTGCTTCTTTACTTTTAAGTTCAAGTGTATAAATCTTCTATTTATAAAATCAATATTAGAGCAGTGAGCTAGCTCTGACTAGTCCAAAATTTGAAATAGGTTGTTAAGTCAGTATTTCCATAAAATTTCTTTTATTCCCTTCATTTATAACTCATTTCTATTTATTTACTATTTTCTGCATTTCTACTTGCATAGTGCTAAAAATAATTGCCAACTTATACCAACTACTTGTAGCTAGTAACATTTATTTTCTTTAGACTGTCTTGTGATTTCAGGGTATTCTCAGAATGCTTACAAAATCCAAACTATGAGTAACTAAAACCTTTACTTCAAAGTTAAATCTCTGAAACTCTCTAGCTCCTCCTTTAATCCTTCTTATAAATATCGGAATTGTGGAGAAAACATCCCAAATGCACAACACAATTCACGATCTTGTCGACATCACTGTTAAGTTGGCACCGTAAGTGATCAGTTGCTAAATTGCACACAACTTACTATCATGATCAAATTACTATACCAGTTACTATAAAAATCATGCAATAAATCACACTGTGTGTGCCTCTTTTGACAATTAAAAAAGCATGTTTTTTTATTGCCAGTAAAAGTTCGTCAGTCCATTTTGAACAACCTGCACCACCTCTAGCCCTTCAACAGAACATGTAGCAGCTAAGCTGACCCCATGTCTTTGCCCAAAGTGGAGCCATCTCAACTGCATTCACACCAATTCTACACTATCTGAGAGGACAATAAGCTAAGTAGGATACCCCCCCAATGCAGCTTGAAGCAGCTATAGAAGCCAGACCTTCACCTCATTTCCAAAGATTTGTTGTTTTCTGTCCTCTCAGGAGAGAGGAAATGCCTGGGTATCATTATTAAAGTTGAAAACTAAGTAAGCCTGTTCTTCTTGCACAGCAGGTAAGTTTGGGAGGCCTGAATAGCGGGATCAGGTAGGTTGCTGTGGGAATCAGGCCATACAACTGATCACCTTGACCATGAGTGCCAGCACACGGGCAGGACTCATTCTATGTCAGAGGTCAACCCTCAAGACCAGACCCCTCAGGAGATAACAGGTCAAAAAAGAGCCTCAGGTCTTTCTTGGTGCCACACCTCTCCTTTTGCATTCCTGTGCCCCTGCAGGGTATTTCTATAAATCTACGTTTCCTGTTCTCAAGGAAAAAAAAAAAAACACGTTGTTCACTTGAGTACTGTCTTTATATATCCTCTTCTGTGAAACTATTCTAAAATAACATGAGTTTTACAAAAAGTTAAAGTCTCTAAGGCAAAGCACATAAGTGAGGAGCTGAGAGCTTTTAAGAGATATCATCAAATTTTGAGAAGATACTGAAGATGAATCATTGACATTGCACAACAAAACACAAGAAGCACAGTATTTCTTCAGAGAAAAACATCAAATCAATTCATCCCACAGGCTCAGAATGTGGGAAGGATCAGAGGATCTGTAAAGTGATGGGAGACTCAAGGCTGAATATAACGGGGCTACCTGGCATGGTTCAGATTCAGTGCTCTCTCCCTCCCTCATCCACAAAGTCAGGACAAATGTGCCCTAAACACTGCAGAAGACCATATGTTCATGCAATGGAAAAAGTTACCTATTGAGGGCCCAGACATGAAATCACAGCCTTATGAGTTATAGGGGTTAACCCCTCCAGGACAGGCCCCTAGAAAATTGACATACACATGTATCTATGAAAATGCCAATTTCAGGCCCTCCCTGGTGGCCCAAACAGGTTAAAGTGCAGCACTGTGAAGTTAATCTCAGCCACTTCAAGGCCAGTTGGCTTTCCCACCCTGGAGGTGATCCACATGGCACAGCAGATCTCTCCTGGCCTGCCCGCTTCTCTCCTCAGCAGTGTACTTTGTCGATCTGCCTGTTCTGCTCCCCACTCTGTCTCTGGTGAATCTTCTCACCATCTCTGCTCCTCTGGCCTGTACTCCAGTTTAGTAGCATAAATACATAAATCTTTAAACAAACAAACAAACAAAAAAAAATGCCAACTGGTATATTTTTTCTGATTCTGAAGCATAGATCACAACACAAGCTTTGTCCATGCAAATTAGTTCTTCTGGTTATATTTTTAGGACCAATCCTTTATGTTCAAAATCATCACAGATTATAAGAGAGTCTAACTGGAAACAGAGACCAAAATAATAAACCCCTATAAAGGAATTAAAAAAAAAAAAGATAATTCAGGGAGCAAAAAAAAAGTTCAAATATATTCACTAATTTGGTGTATAAACATGAGAATGTTAATCAGGTAAATGTGAAAAATAGCTCATAAAAGGAATATTTAGAGAAAATTGCTAATCGTCATTAAACAGACTAGTGGGAAGTCATTCCATTAGGCATACAGAAAATGAAGAAAAAAACATAATTGCTAATTTTGTCAGGTTAAGAATAAGTATAGGAGGAAGTGAAAAAAGAAGATTAGAAGGTAGAAGAAGGAGAAGGAGTAAAGACCAAAAGATTGGGAGCAAGAAAACAAGAGCGAAATGCAGCATACTGACCGGCTCACTGACTGGCTCACTGGACTGATGTCTCAATGTCAAACATGACTGAAATCTTTAACAATGTTTTCCCCAAATATGGTGATGTAACTTTTTCGTTGAAGGAGGTTAAGTAATTAGAAAGGGGATTCTTTTCCCTTCTCCTAAAACAACAAATCAATATTAGTGTCTAAAATAAGTAGATTATGGAATAGAAACAATATGAGAAACATGCATCTGGGGGAGGTTGGGGAAGGGAGAAGCAGAGCTGAGAGTTGGAGATTTTAATGCTATTTGTGTTCTTTCTGTCTTCCTTGGTAACTACAAAACAAATGCATGCATTTGCTTGGTTATACACATAGAAAGCAAATAAACTTTCAGATACAAGGACCAATCTGAGACCAGCAAATGCTAAGCACGTGCTATTTGAGAGGACATATACATTCCTATAGAATTTTTGGAATAAAATATTTGAAAAGACATGTTTTGGGAAATACAGAAAATACAGTTACTGAGACCTATGAGTCTGACACAATTAGAGCCTCTGTGGTTCTTCTGTACCAACATTCTTCTTTATCTTCCTTATTTACTTGCCAATCTCACGGTCTTCCAGCTGCTCATATGGTGGGAGAGATTCCAAAATTGTTCCCAGGCCCGCTGTCTCTGGGCTTACAGATTTATGACATGAATATTCTATATTAAAGTCATGTCTTTAGACAAGTACCCTGGTTCTGCTGTGTCATCTGCAGGGAACTAGGTGGCATTTGACATGAATCAATAGTCCTCTAGGTCTATGTTGTAAATCTCAAAAATAAAATGGAATGGGTAGATGCTGGTCAACCAGAACAGGAAAGAGTACATCTACTGGCAGTTGTTAGATGGTTAGCTTTGACCAATCTGGCTTCTTACTAGACAGGAACTCAGGACTGTGAGAGGACATGTCAAAAGATTTCTAAACATTGATTTGAGATGAGGTCCTTGTTCAATCAGTAGGACACTGGATTAATCGAAAAAGGAATGAAAAAATTTCAGAGGCATTGTGGATTAGTAATAATTCAGAAAAATGATAATTCAAAAATGAAGTAGGTGGAACTCAAAATAATCCTTAACTAGCTTCTAATTTCTACTGAACTATGCTTTCAAGATGTTTCAGGAACAATTTTTATGAGTCAGGATTGCCACATTCAATAAGCAAGTTAAATCTATAGTATTCCAAACCCGCAAATGGCCTCCATCCAGTCTGTATGCCAAGTGCAGACCTCCCCCGCCCGAGGGACAGGAGGTTGCTCCACCCATGCCATCCAAAGCATTATGCATCATTACGGGTTTGCCGAAGTTGCAGTAAACTGTGTCATTTCCAATAGCAAATTGATATTTTCCAGGAGAAGGGGAGAAGGTGACATTAATAATGAGCTATAATTTCTCAAGAAAATGCATTTAGACATTTTGTTAAGAGGACAACTTGTTGGTTAATAGACAATATAAAAAAGATTCAAATTGAGACTGAAAATTGTAAATAAAATCTAATCTGGATTACATAAAAAGCATAAGAAAGAATAATTGATTTTTAAAATATTCAATTCTTTTGCCTGTGTGATATCAGAATTTGAAATTCTGTTCTCGGAGTGAGGAGTCTGGCTTTCATCACTATCTACCCTGTTCTGCAGCTACCCATGCTTGACTTAGGTCTTATCATTTAGTCCAGACAGATGTGCACATATATGTATATATACATGTGTATATGTGTGTATACACACGCGTGTGTGTGTATCCTTCTCTGAAAGAGGTGCTTATCCCTGGGACACAGAGAAGGAAAGCTAACTAGATTACAGAAGAGAACCTGTACTCTATAGTTAATGCAAAAGTCTCCTTAAGTGTGATTTTATGCTATGACTTATCCTGTGGACAAAGAGTTTTATTTTAAATTCCAAATTATTATTTTATTGTATTTTCTATAAATAGTACATTTTATCCTTGGAACTCCCCATTTTGAAAATTTAGTGAGCTCTTTCTTCTGATTCTGAGCAACAAAGTTGTAAGACATAACGCTCAACTCTTCTACCAGAAGTAAATGTTACAGAAGCTCTGATTTATTAAATTATCTATTCAACAGCCCAGAGGACCAGTCTTTGATCCATTATTTCTTAACTGCACTTTTGCAAACACTGTACAGTTTTGAGCGTATGCGGTTATATCTTGTATTCCTATCCAACATTCACTTTGGGAGAACAGAGAGAGCAGAAAACACCCCTCTTACAAATACCCAAATGTTTGTTTATCAATGAACTAAATCAATAAATCCAGAAGCTATATCCTGTATGAAGATGATTTCTATTGGATAATACTTAGTCTTGGAAAGCTTTAAAAAGAAACAAATTGTTCAACAACCTCCACTGGATAAGTTTTCAAGTGGGTATCTTCACAACCCAGGAGAGTGGCATTTTTAAAGGTAGACTGCACACTTTGCTTATAGCAACATTATTTAAAATAGTCAACATTTAGAAACAAAGTGCCCCCCAAACAGGTGAATGGATCAAGAAAACATACCATATATACATAATGGAATATTACACAGCAAGCAAAAGGATAAACTTATGTTATTTGCAGCAACATGAAGGGAGTTGAAAGAGAAAATCCTAAATGCGGTAAGTCAGAAAGAGTAAAATAAATACCAGACACTGTCACTAACACATGGAATATAGAGCAACCAGACTAACGATCAGAGAAAGATAAATTTAGCAACTAA
This sequence comes from Condylura cristata, assembly GCF_000260355.1. NCBI lineage: Eukaryota > Metazoa > Chordata > Mammalia > Eulipotyphla > Talpidae > Condylura > Condylura cristata. The sequence continues at coordinate 84,368,286 of NW_004567102.1, read as the reverse complement.
CCCTTGAAAGCTGACTATAATGGTGGCAAGGGGGATTTGAGAGAGGGGTAGGCCAAAGTAGGAAAGACACATAATGGACTTGGGTGGTGGACTTTGGGGTGCTTGGTGATGATTGATGCATGATAAAGACACTACCTGATGGGTAGAATCCTAATGTGCAACAATTCAAAGAAAAATTATTTTTTAAATATTTTTGTTATCTATTCATGCAGAACTGGGGTACAGGGAGGTTCAGGGATGGTGAGAGGATTCATCGGAGACAGAACGGGGAGCAGAACAGGCGGATGGATGAAGTACACTGCTGAGGGGAGCACGGGTGGGTCAGGAGGGGTCTGCTGCACCCTGTGGGTCACCTCCAGGGCAGGGATCGAACTTGCACTGAAGAGGCTGCGGCAAGCCTGCAGCACTTTGCCCTAACCCACTGTGCCACCAGGGAGGGCCTGAAAAATTTATTTTTTAAAAGAAACAATGTGACTATCAGCACCACTTTTTTTTTCTTAAAATATTTATTTATGCATACAGCACTCGGGTACAGGTCAGAGATGTTTTTTTAGGTGAGGGGATGTGAGAGGATTCACCAGAGACAGAGTGGGGAGCAGAACAGGCAGATTTACTGAAGTACACTGCTGAGGGGAGCAGCAGGTGGGTCAGGAGAGCAGGAGAGGTCAGCCGCGCCATGTGGTCACTTCCCTGGCCCAGGATTGAACTCATGCTGCAGTGGCTGCACATAGCTTCATAGTGCTGTGCTTTAACCCACTGTGCCACCAGGGAGGGCCTCAGCTCCACTTTCTACCACAGTTAGTCACCTCAAGGTTATCTGGAGCCAAGTAACTGGGCCAGCTGAGCAGCAGGCCCCTGGGGTCAGTTGAACACTGCACGGCATTGGGACACCCTCTCTCTGGTGGCAGGAAAGCCCACCTGCAGGGCTAACTAGTTTGCCCTTACTTGAAACTAGCAAGGACGGAGAGATGGAAGTAGACTTGAACATTTTCATGACTACCACATTTCACCAAACCTAAGAAATCACTGGACACCAGAAAAATTAAAATAGGTTTATGGAGGGGGGTCAAAAATGGGGACCGGTTTTTTGTAAATTGCTGGAACGGAGTATTTGAGAAGCTCGCTGCAAACGTCTCCTCTCACCAGGCATCCTCAGCGTACTCTTCAAACATACAAATGAACACGATCCAGCACTGGAGTTGCAAGTTGTGTGGGCGTCAGGCTCCTCCAAGGGACATTGGCGATGGCTCGCGCAGATACCGTTTTCAGATTTCTCTAGTGTGACAAATCTCATTTGAGTTTTAAAATGCTGGTGATTACACAGTACCATTTGCATGGTGCCCCTTTTAGCTTTTAGGTCACTAATATTTTGTCAATCAGTCCCACAGTGTTATTTATTTATCTCCCCCTTAATAAGCATGCAGCAGAGAATCATTTCTCTGGCCTCGCGTGGTAATTTGTACTCTCATTTCACCCGTGCTGCTGGAAACTTGAATGCAGCCATAGCTATGATTGCTAAAATTAAGATTTCTAGGTCACTTTTCAGCCTCTGCGGCTCCTGCCTTTCATCATTTCTTCCCATCCCACCTTCTTCACTTGAAGCATGGCTCAGCAAACACATGAGCAGTGATAAATAGGCTCCAGTTGTTTCTTTCAAAGTGGGGTGCATATTGGCAGAGTAGGAAATGTACAAGTCCTTATGGCAACCAGGATTTTAAGGTGCAGCTCTACACTTTGAGGTTAAATTCTGGGAAATGTGGAAGATGACATTTTCACAATCATGGTCAGTTTACTTCCTAGAAACTTCCATATTCAGAAAAAAAAAAAAAAACAAATGGGAGGAGAATGGAATCAACACTCTAACGGGGAAAACTAATCGCATTCCAGGAACAATTAGGCGCAGTCAGTGGGAGAGTTTTTCCATGCCTTATTATCATGGTATTGTCTTGTGAAAAGGACTTCTTTCCTTTTTTCTACCTATGTACAGGAAATAGGCATTGAATTGTGCCGAATAAATCAAACATGGAGAGCGACTGGGAAGTCATTGGAGTCTTCTTGAAGTCACTCTCCTATCTGACAGCATGGCTGTTCAGTAACTCACTACCAGGACCGGGGCCGAGTTTTTGAAATATCAAAGTGGTGTCTTTTGTTCCCAGACTCAGTGTTCAGTTGGTATTTTAAAAGGGAATCTGTAAATTCCCATTCTCCCATTCTCTTACAGCTGCTGGTTGTTATTAAAGCCTGATAGACCGGTTGTTTATATATCCTCAGTGTGGGTTTTTCTCCTTTGGACCCAGTCTCTCATTGTTTCCATCATCGTGGGCTTTTAACTGCTGGAAAAGCTTCATTATGAGACAGGGTCATACCACTAGAGACAGAAATATCCTTGGCAAAATAATTGAAAATAAGGGGTATTTCCTTCTTAAAAATCACAACTGTCATTTTTTATGAATTCCTTTGCTGTGGGCACACAGAGAATGGAGCGCATCAAGGTTCTGGGGCGTTTGATGCCAAACACAGAGACTTGGACAACAAAACCCTGCAGTGTTCCGTTTTTATAAGTCGCAGATGTTGAGTGTCTTAATAGCTACCTCATGGCTTGGAGATGGTCCTTCAGAGCAGTGGCTGCCCAGCACTGAGGAGGTCTGAGTTTGCAACCCTGTTCCAGCACTGATGTGACTTTGAATGATGCACCCCCATTTTCTAATATCACTGTTTCTCCTCTGAAGTCTGGCAAAAATAATACCCTCTTGAATGTACAATGAGTAGTGAAATTTTTTTACATAAAACACCCATTGTCCTGTCTGCATGTGGCCAGGAGAAAACCAATGTTGGTCTCTTCTCCCTAAGTGAGAAGAATTGCTTGATAATTTATAAAGGCTTTATGTGAGTAGAAAACATTTTTTTAAAGATTTATTTATTTAGGCCCTCCCTGGTGGCGCAGTGGGTTAAAGCACAGCACTAAGAAGCTAAAGCCACTTCCGCATGAGTTCAATCGCCAACCTGGAAGTGACCCACATGGCGCGGCAGACCTCTCCTGACCCGCCAGCTGCTCCCCTCAGCAGTGTACTTTGTCCGTCTGCCTGTTCTGCTCCCCACTCCGTCTCTAGTGAGGCCTCTCAGTGCCCCTGCACCTCTGGCCTGCACCCCAGCTCAGGCCATAGGTGGAGAGGCGGTAAGAGGCTTCACCAGATTTATTTGTGCATACAGAGCTGGGGTGCAGGTCAGAGGTGCAGGGGCGGTGAGAGGCTTCACCAGAGACAGAGTGGGGAGAGCAGAACAGGCAGATTGATGAAATAAAACTGCTGAGGGAGCAGCAGGCTGTCAGGGAGGTCTGCCGCGCCCTGTGGGTCACCTCTGGGGCAGGGGATACAACTGGTGCTGAAGCGCTGCGCTTAGCTTCCTAGTGCTGTGCTTTAAGCCACCAAGGAGGGCCCTAGAAGACATTTTTATTAGCATCATCCTGCTTCAGGAATCTGATTTCTACAGATGCATCTTGGAAATAAAAATATGTTTGGTTATTATACATTTTACATAATATAGGTAACACAGTAAAAGCCATCCTTGTTACCCTTTTACATATTTGGGGGCACTGATTAGCACGCATCTAGTGTGTCAAACAATTTTCCTGCATCTAAGTTTTGTTTCTTTGTTTTATCTTTCTTTCCTAATATCACAAGATATATGACCTTTTGTCCTAAATGTGGTAGAAAAGAAATAACAAATTCAAGCTCCCGTCTCTGTTTCTTAGACAAAAATCAAGATGTGTATCTCTGAGATACGGAGAGAACAACTGAGGTGTTTTGAAACCGCCAGTGGCGTCTTCAGCTTCCCGAGTGTCAGCCTCAAGCGGCTTGAGCCTCGCTAAGCTCGCCAGCCCGCCGCGTGCTCACCTCCCATCCAATAAGAATTAAGCAGGTCAGGTCCACAATACCACCTAGGACAAGGACATCGTAGGCCGCTGCACATTTTAAGCAACTTGGTCGATTCCACCATTGTTTTTACAATCACAAGTCTATGATCTAAAATCTATACTTTGCCTGCACAAAATAAGTTTAAATATTTATGCATCTAGTTGCAGAAACAAGGAAGTCTCTGTGTAGATTTGAAGGGTGTATTTTTGGTTTTATTTTATGCATTTTCCTTGTCGTATCACTATCTTACCATGTAAAATATGTACTTTCAACGGGACGCAAAACACATCACCCCAATTCTTTAGATTGCCAATTCTTTGGAGCTGAACGCAGTCAGGGCACAGGAGAATCAGGGCCTCCCTTGTGGGGTTGAGTCTCAGCATCATCACCATTAAGGCCTGAGTTCCAGTCCCTGGTAGGGAGTGCCAGGGAGCGGCCCCATGGCCAGCAGACCTCCGAGTCTCCACCCTGCTCCCCTCCGCAGTTTATTTCAGTACATATGACTCTTTTGCCACCTACTCTGTCTCTGGTGGTGACAGAGGACCCTAGAGGGAATCCTCTCCTCCCCCCTGCCCCAGCACCTCTGGGCTGTACCCCAGTTCTTGTATGCATAAATGAATAAAACCAGCTATGTTTTCATTAAATATGGCTAAGTAATTTATAGCCTTACTAAAATGATAAAGATTTTAATTGATGTAAGATATATAAGTACTTACTCTAACAACATACTTTTAAGTTGGAAAAAAAAAAAAAAGAAAATTTGAGCCAGGCCCATATTTCAATTGTAATTTCTGCTCTGCATGATTTTAGTGACACTCCAAAAGTGTAAGGTCACACAAATTCCAAGCATAACAGGGGTAAGTTGCAATAGCTGCAAATAAGATACATAAGAATTCAAACGTATTGCCCGGAGTTCAGAAACGATCACCTCTTAGCACTATGTCAACAATTGATCTGGGAACTTTAAGTTTTCATAGTAAAATAACCTAGGGAAACCATGGAAGTATTTAAAGTAGATTTTTTTTTTCTTATAAAACAGTTCATAAATCTTTCATATTCTGGAAATATAAGTCATGGAATGGAAAACCCATGAAATATGTAAAGTCTTTGGGTATAATATCATGTCCTTCCACTAACTGATGTATTTTACTCTATAATAGCTTATGCTTCCCACAATATAAAATGAAATTGAATAAATGTTTTTATTGTATCTGCAAAATATGAGTTTTTCCATTGTTTATTAATAAACTTATCAGCCAAGAAGCTTGATATTAAAACAAGCCCCCCTGAACCCATCCTTGCCAGAACTTTTGTTTGTGGATTTTTGACCTGGGTCATTCTGGCTGGTGGAGGTGGAAATTTGTGTTTCCCTGATATTAAGTGAGATTGAACAATTTCTCATGTACCATCGGCCATCTGTATGTCTTCTTTGGAGACTGCCTACATGTCTATTTAGTTCTTCTGCCCATTTTGTTGATTGGGTTGTTTTATCTTTTTGTTGAGTTGACTGCACCTGAAAGGGGAAAACCTATATTGTGGGGGGGGGGGGGAAACATGGATGTTAAAACAAATAGAGATGGTATAATTTTTCTTTTTTTTTAAGATTTATTTATTTGTGCATACAGAACTGGGCCAGAGGTTCAGGGAGACAATACCACCTAGGACAAGGACATCATAGGCCGCTGCACATTTTAAGCAACTTGATCGATTCCACCATTGTTTTTACAATCACAAGTCTATGAT
>NW_004567102.1:84331727-84362524 GCF_000260355.1 Condylura cristata | reverse complement strand
AAAAAAAAAAAAATCAATAATGAATCCCCACCAGCAAAGTAGGAGAGCTCCACTTGCCCAACACCCCAGGTACTGTCAGAGTTTTAAAATTTGCCAATCCAGTAGATATCATAAAGCATCTTTTTATTTTATTTTTTAAAGATTTATTTATTCATGCATACAGAACTGGGCCAGAGGTTCAGGGAGTGATAGGAGTCGCCAGAGACAGAGCGGGGAGCAGAACAGGCAGATAGACTAGGCACACTGCTGAGGAGCAGCGGGCGGTCAGTAGAGGTCTGCCGCCCTGTGGGTCACTCCCTGGCGGGCTATCGAACTCATGCAGAAGCAGTAGCAGTCAGCTTGGCTGCACCAAGGAGGGTCGCAAGGCATTTTTATAAGGAATTATTGCATTTTTTGATTGCTGTTGAGACAGCTTATTTCTATAAACCAATTAAATGTTTATATTTATTTCAGGTAGCTGTTATATGTTTGTATTTATATATGGCATATAATATACATTTTACTACTTGGTCTATAAATGTTGTCAATTATATATTAAAAATAAATTTATAAATGTTTCACAAAAATATCTAAGTCACTTTTCAAGGTGCTTTCAATATTTTTGGATGCTAAGTTTGACTTTATACTTGCTTAAAAAGTTACTGATTTTGGCCCTCCCTGGTGGCGCAGCAGGTTAGAGCACAGCACTGAGAAGCTAAAGCCACTTCCGCAGGAGTTCGATCCCCGCCTGCCCCGGAGGTGACCACATGGCGCGGTAGACCTCTCCTGACCCGTCCGCTGCTCCCCTCAGCAGTGTACTGCGTCGATCTGTCTGTCCTGCTCCCCACTCTGTCTCTGGTGAAGCCGCTCGCTGCCCCTGAGCCAAAAAAAAAGTTACTGATTTTAAGAGCATTTTATTTACCAATATACTGTTTTTTACATTTTATTTAGAACATTCTTTTACATTTCAAGAGTGGAAAGCTTGTGACTATATGACCTTGTAAACTTAGTTGCTTTACATTGTTGTGTTTTAGAAGTACAGGTGATGTTAGCAAAGTGCTCTCACCACCAAAACTTATTAAATAGTTTATTTTAAAATAATTTATTATTTTAATATTGTGTTTACAGATAGATATTAATGTTTCTAGAACTCAGCTCTATGCATCTGATAAAAAAGGATCAGCTTTTATTTGTTTTCATATAATTATCAATTCCCCCACCACTATTTATGGGATGATCTATTTTTTCCAACGTGTCTGCACACTGTATTTTTTTCTATTCGAAATCTCCTAACATATGTAATCTATTTTCTCTGCATTAATACTTCATTGTTTTAAATACCAGAACTTACATATAATTTTGGAATTTGTAAGCCAAACTCTCTCACCACTTTCCTCTCGAAGAATGTTTTTGTTTTCTGTGGTCTTTTGCTCCTCTCTGTCTGCTTTTGAAGAATAAAAACACTTGCTGAGATTTTGACTACAATTATATTGAAGTAGGTGTCAACTGAGGGTAATTGACATTTTAATACCAGATTCCCTATGTTTGAATGAAGATTATCTTTCCATTTATGTCTTATTATTGCCTTTAAATAAAATTTTATGATGCTTTCTATATTTTCATGTTCTTCCAGATACTCTAACTCAGGTTAGGAAGCTTCCTTCTATCCCAGTTAAATGGAAGTCTTTTATCATAAATGGATATTAATTTTATCTAATGTTCTTCCTGTATGTAAAGTGATAATCATGTGGCTGTTTTATTCATCAACATGGTAAATTGCATTAATATATATCCCAATGTGAACCAACTCTAGTGCTATTATTACAAACATGACTTGTTGATGACATTCTACTTTTCTGGGCCATATGTTTACAGCAGTGAAATAGTCAACACCCTTATTTTCATTGAACAACATTCCTATTCAAGTCAGAAGCAAAAATGATAAACAAACGAACATCTGGATTATTATGTAGCATCATATTCTGGTGTTCGGGGAAAGATGTATATATTAGCCATTCTGTTTGCAAGCAAACCAAAAAGATATGTCAATCAACTGAGATTACCCATTCTTGCACATGTATTTGAACATGACACAGTGCTAGAAATATACCCTATAATGTATCTGATTTCAGCATCAAAATAAGGGCAGACAAGCACAAATATGTAGAGAACAACACACGAAAGCTCATTAACTATGGACCTCAGAGTGGGAAGGATCATACTTTATAGACCCCTGAAAATGGCAGTAGGACTAAGCTAGAATCCCGTCAGTTATTTTTTGGCGCCATGCTTCTTAGAGGTGTTCTTGGACATTTTTTTTTCTTTATAGAGTATGAGTATAAGCAGCATTAAAGGAAATTTGTTGCATTAATTTCATGGTATCATGATAAGAAGAAGCCTAGAGGGAAGTCATACTGTTTCCTTTAGGAGACTTTGTGGCACAGCGTCGGCCTCCATCAATATTTATAAACAAGTCCATCCTCCCAGCATCGCCTAGGAAACAAGTAACCTGCAGGCTCTTCTGGCCGTGGAGATAAACCCAGCACAGCTTCCTGTGCCCTGGCAAGGCTTCTGGGGCTCAGTCAGAAGAAAAGGAAGGGCAGAATCTCGCTGCAGAAGATAGCCAGGCAGTCACGCTGAAGAAACCGTCATTGTCATCTGGTGGACGCAGATCTCTGGCGTGGCGCAAGCCTGAGAGAATTTCCAGGCAGGAGTTGAGAGAGAGATAGTAAGTCAGGAAAGGCTACAGTGCGTTTGGCTAGGAAAGTGACACCAATAGCTGGTGGACCCAAATGGACTTATCTGCACAGTGGCTTGTCCTATCAACAAGAAGGAATCCCAGTGTCTCAGGGTGACCAGAAAGCCTTGCAAGGACGGTCTGGGAAGAAGGTGCTGATGAAGGGGAGTTTTATTTGGAGGGTTGTTATCATTGCTAAGACAGGGAAGATGCTGGGGGGAAAGGGCTATCTGGCATACTGAGCCCCCCAGCACTGACCCATAAGCTAGAGTTACTCTGCCCCTTAGTGAGACACCCTATCTCTTTGCCATGACGCTTTGAGTCGTGCCCTTCCCTGCTCCCTCTTAACCTCAGACACCTCAGTCTGGTTAACAATATCTACCAGTGTGTAATTTGTCTTATCAGGCCATTTATCTTCTCTTTTTGGTCCTATGTATTACTTCAACCAGCACTACTTTGTTTTGCATGTGTCCCGCCACTTGCCTTCCTTTTGGTGGTAAATGGCAATATTCCCTCTCTCCTTGTGCCTGGAGAGTCTGCTGTGTGTGGCCAGACCACATTGTCATGACTCAGGCCTTGAGCAGTGAGCCCTGAGGTCACCTCCAGTCCCAACTGGTCAAAATAATGCCGTGTCTACACCACTTGGGCATCACACTCAACTGAGTTTCGGTTCTGCCTTGGCTTTGACCACTGTACGTACGTCACTCACCTTCCTTGGGCTCATTTTCTGACCCATGCCATCTTCCTTCCCCAGGTAATGTTGGGAGGAAAGCAAAGTAATTCACATTAAATCTTAATCTGTCTCCCATAATGCTCATCTTTAAAAAGTAATCATTAAAAATATAGGGCCCTCCCTGGTGGCACAGCGGGTTAAAGCACAGCACTGAGAATCTAAAGCCGCTTCCGCATGAGTTCGATTCCCGCCTGCCCCGGAGGAGATCCACATGGCGTGGCAGACCTCTCCTGACCCGCCCGCTGCTCCCCTCAGCAGTGTACTTTGTCAATCTGCCTGTTCTGTTCCCCACTCTATCTCTGGTGAAGCTTCTCACCACCCCTGAGCCTCTGGCCTGTACCCCAGTTCTGTATGCACAAATAAATCTTTAAAAAAAAAATATATATATATATATATATATATAATTCAGGTCCGTCCCAGGTGGCGCAGTGGGTTAAAGCACAGCACTAAGAAGCTAAAGCTACTTCTGCATGAGTTTGATCCTCACTTGCCTTGGAGGTGACCCACATGGCGTGGCAGACGCCTCCTGGCCTGCCCACTGCTCCCCTCTGCAGTGTACTTCGACAATCTGCCTGTTCTGCTCCCCACTCTGTCTTTGGTGAAGCCTCTCACTGCCCCTGCACCTCTGGCCTGTACCCCAGTTCTGTATGCATAAATAAATAAATCTTTAAATACACACACGCATACACATAGGTGCACACATACATATACACACATACATGCATGCACACATATATACACATATTATATACATATACTATACATATACATATACATTATATACATGTGCATATATACATGCATTGTGTATACATATACATACATGATATACATATGCATATATACATATATCATACATTATATATATATATGTATGTGTATATATATATATATAAAATTCAGTAAATTGTCGCTCAAGCTCATCTCAGCAGCTCCTGGAGGGAGGGAACGCTCTCCACAGAAGGGCCAAAGGGATGGACACACGGGCTGGGCTTTGGGGCTGGTTCCTGGGGGCTGCGCTCACGGGTAAGCCTCAGAGAGCAACAAACCAAATAGAACAGTCAGATGTACTCTTTCCTCGGCTCTTGACTTCTCAGAGGTGGGTGAGACCTAAGTAAGGTACATTTAGAGATGAAGAAATGTCCAAGGTTGTCTACTCCCATTTCTAACTCAGAGCTGACCCCACGAACCATGGGGCTTTCTCTCTTCCCCTCTAGTGAAGGAGTTCACAGATGCTGCACGGCCATCTCATGTTGATGTCCATCTTTAATTATTGGGAATCTCTAATTTAGATGAGCTGGATTCACCTTCTGTTACTTAGTTCAGCCGCCCTGGAGCAACACAAATAAATATCTTCCTTAGTCCACACACGGGCCCCAGTGTGGGAGGTTAATGTCCCCGAGTGTCAGTGATTGTGAGGAACTGGCTCACAATAAAAAGGGGACCTTGGGGGAGGCTCTTATTACTAGCACTGTTTAAATTGATTTATAGGGGACATTTAATGAGAGCAGGAATTGAAATTGCACTTGACTCAATTCAGAGCAGAGAATTTTATTAGGCAGCCAGGAGGGGTGCAAGATACTTCAAAGAATAAAGGAAAGATGTAATCCCTGCCCTTAAGGAGCTTAAAATCTGATTAATTTAGCCATGCTAATGATAGCATAAGAAATTCTGAATGAGCAGAGTACACAATTCAGTTGAGAATGTTATTTAGAAAAGACTCCTTGAAAGTATATATTTATTAAAGCTAAATTGAAAATATTTAAATTAATATGATTTATTATTTGATTATGAAACAATTTATAGTCATTGTAGAAAAAAATTGAAAAAAAATAAAACTAAAGAAAGTGGTGTATCTTCACAATCCAGATTTAGCCAAGGTTAATTTTGTATATATAAACCAAGGGAATTTAATTGATTTATATGCATTTTTATGTGGAATACTGTAGATACTCTCTCATTAATGGCTTTTCATTGCATTTATTATGAGTATTTTTGTTAATAAATGTTGCAATGTGTTTAATGGTCAATTAGTATTTCATAAAATGACTATATCATATTTTACTTAATAAATTGCTGGTATTTAGACATTTTTGTTTGGTTGTAAATATTCATAAACAGCACACTCATCTTCACTTGCTCTTATTCACTTCCTGAAGATACATTTCTGTATGGAGAATTACTAGGTCAAAGAATAAGCACAATATTAATATTTTTTGCTGGTGCTATGCTGAAATCCAGAAATAATGCTCCACCCCTGGTTGACAATGAAACTCTCTCCATCAAAAAAATATATCATCATTTTAAGTGGGTTTCTTAGTTGCTAAAATGTACAAAGATTCAGCAGATCTCTCCTGCCTTGCCCACTTTTCACCTCAGCAATGTATTTCAGTAGATCTGTAAGTTCTGCTCCCCACTCTGTCTCTGCTGATTCCTCTTTGCCCCCATACTTCTTGCCCATATCCTATTTCCTCTCTACAAAAATAAATAAGTTTAAAAGCATATAAAATATGCAGTCTTCAAAAATAACTGTTACTTTCCTTCTTTGAACAATGCCTATTTTATATAGGGTTTCATATCTTACATTCTACAAATATTTTCTGAGAATCTACTTTGTCTCAGAAAGTACCAAAGGTGCTGGAGACAGATTATTGAACAGAACAAAAAAACAAACAAACAAAAGCCCTGTCTTCCCACAGCTTCTATTGGTGCAAGTGTACTCTGAGAGGTTTAATGTGAGAAGGCTATTGACAATTTTTCCCACTGTACAACTTTCCCCTAGGTTTTTCAGTTAAAGCAGATGTGTGTGTTTAGGAGAGAAGTATGGATGGGGTCAGAAACTGATAGAACATTAGAAGGGGGTAGAGCTCCATAGAAAATCTCATGTTTATACTTGAGGCTCCAAGCAGATGGGAAAGAAAGTCTTTTGAAGATGCCTCATGGACCAGAAAGCGGTAGCAAGAGAGCCCCAGAGAGGTAAGTAGTCGCCATTGCAACAGTTGTATTGGTAAAAGTTTGATTCAACACAACGATAGTTCAGCATCAGAAAATCAGTTAATGTAATCCATCACATCAACCAACAGATAAGTAAAAACCATATAATATCAATAGATGTGGAGAAGGCATTTGACAAAATTCAACATCCATTTATGTTTAAGGCCCTCGAAATCCTTGGAAGAGAAGGACCATAACTCAACATGATAAAAGCCATCTATGACAAACCCACAGCCAGTATTATCCTCAATGGAGAAAAGCTGAAAGCCTTTCCTTTGAGATCAGCAACAAGACAAGGGTGTCCACTATCACCACTGCTCTTCAACATAGCATTGCAAGTTCTAGTCAGAGCAATAAGACAGGAAAAACATATACAAGGAATCCAAATAGGGAAAGAAGAAGTAAAACTGTCTTTAGTTACAGACAATATGTTAATTTACATGGAAAACCCTAAAAACTCCATAGAGAAACTAATCAAAGCAATCAACCAATTTCGTAAGGTAGCAGGCTATAAAATCAACACACAAAAGTCAGAGGCCTTCTATACACAACCAACTAATAAGAAGAAGCAGAAATAAAAAATCCAGGCCCGGCCCTCCCTGGTGGCGCAGCGGGTTAAAGCACAGCACTGAGAATCTAAAGCCGCTTCCGCATGAGTTCGATTCCCGCCTGCCCTGGAGGTGACCACATGGCGTGGCAGACCTCTCCTGACCTGCCCGCTGCTCCCCTCAGCAGTGTACTTCGTAGATCTGCCTGTTCTGCTCCCCACTCTGTCTCTGGTGAAGCCTCTCGCCGCCCCTGAGCCTCTGGCCTGTACCCCAGTTCTGTATGCACAAATAAATAAATCTTAAAAAAAAAAAAATCCAGGCCCATGATCTCCAAAACCACAATTAGATTAGCTTTGTATAGCACAAGCCTGGAGCACCTGTTGGCATGCAGGGGAATGTGAGAGCAAAAGCAAGAAGTGACATTCTGAACCGTTGCAGAGGCTCCATGGTGACATGAGCAGCGGATGCTCAACCCTGAGGTGGAGCTGAGGGAGCAGCAGTCGCCAGCCTGAAAGGAAGGGAAGTGGTAGTGAGCTCAGCCTGTCCATCCCTCCTGCGCCCCTCTTTCAGCTGCGTGGTGACCCCAGTTCTTTGTTTTCTGTGCAAACAAACTATATTTCTAGTGTCTGTTATAGCAAAATGTAAATGACATGAAAAAGCAGTTATTCAAACAACCAATATCTGAGTTTTCATTCTTAAAACAATCCAGGATCCCAGGCTAAAGAGGTTAAGCACTAATTGCAATTCCAGATACCCATTCACTGTTACACCAAGAGTCTTCTTTCTTTCTCCCCTGCCTTTTTCTCCTCTTCCCTTCCTTCCTTTCTTCCCTCCCGCCCTTCCTCTCTCCCTTCAGTCTTTTCTTGCCTCCTTCCCTTCATTTCTTCCTTCTCTCTTCCTCTCCCTCTCTTTGGAGAAGACAGCATGTAATTGAAACCCAGTTATTCTCCCCCCTTCACAAGCTGTAACATAAGTCCTATGCCAGAATCTTGGCATGACCTCAAAGCAGAGGCCCAAATCCCAACAAAGTTGAGATGGGGAGTGTGGGATGGGCCAGGCACACTAGAGATACCTTCTTTTTTCCCTCAGGATGTGGATTCCTTAACCAGTTTTCCCACTGGCGCCCCCTGCTGGGACACCTAGAACCCAGAGCTGGTGGGAGATTGTCCACTGTGCACAGGAATAGAGAGAGGCCCATGAGAGTTGGGGGTATATCACAGGAAGTTTACAGTCACAGTGCTGGAGACAAGAGGAACATCAAGGCTTCAGCGCAAGCCAGGGAGCCTACGGTTAACACTGACTTCCTTTATGCCAGAGGGAAAAAAGAATGACTTATTGGGCCGTGGAAAATTGCTGATTGAGGAGACCAAGCAAATTTGTGAGTTTTACTACAGTCTTATAAAAGGTTCATATTTCTTTAGCCCTAATTAACAGTTTCATTTTATACATGGTACATAAAGGACTTTTGGAACCTATAAAAAATAATGCTGATAAATATTTTAGTGTATTTTCATCACTATGGAAAAAGCATTTATAAGCGCTTAACTACCTGTGGTATTTTCTCAGGTCTTGTCTCTGAGGTAAGTCTAAGCACACACTTCAGAAAGAGAAAAGTGTGAGATGCACTGACACAGAGACATTCCAGCCGCGGAGCGTGTGTACAGAAACGAGCGCAGACGATCACTAGCACCAACGGAATGTGTGAGCAGTGAGGCAGGAAGGATGAAATGATGGAAAAGTGCTGAGAGTACATTTTGCCTGAGAAGCAGCATTTTTATGGTTCAAGCAGCTCTAGCTTGTTGAGTTCAACCACTTTGCTTCCTTGGAAAAAGGACAGTTGAATTTTTTAGACATCATCAAAAAAAGAAAATATGGAAAAAAATAGTTCATGCTTGGAGGATAGTGTACCAAGGAGTAATTAACATACAAATGATTGCCCCTACTCAGAAGTCTTTGCATGACTGTCTACTCTCTCTGGCAGTTCTGAGAATCTTCTCAAAGGACCCTCCAGGCTAGATTGAGAAAGTGACTGGACTGTAAAAGGTAGTGTCACTCTCAGAGCTAAAAACCAAAAGAAAGGTGTGAGTAGAGAGAATTCTGCCAAACCAAATGAGACAAAGGCAGTGATTGCAAGGAAGTCCTAGAAAAGAAGGCAGACTGACAGGAGACTGGACCCGCTGGTCAAGTACCTGGTGAAAAATAGGATCTCGAGGTAAAACGAAGTGGAAAAGAAGAGGTAAATGTGAGAAGTTGCAATAGACAATGGTTCACTTCATGTAGAACAACTCTAAGAACAGGCATATGGGATAAGCCAGAGGCTAGGAGTAGAAAGTCAATACATAAAACACTCTTTAAAAAACTCGGAAAAAGACATCCATATAGAGGCAAAGGTAAATGACACGGGCAGGCCCTTCATAGGAGGACTCATCTATCACTATAGAAAAAGAAAACCGAGACGCCTTAAAAATACCCAGTGTTGGCAAGAACTTGGACGTTCCCATCCAGCTGGTGTGAGTGCATACTGATGTACCCGATTTGGAAAGCAGATTGGTATTATATTTTTAAAATTACATAGGCATTTACTCTTTGAATAATTTCACTCCTAGGCCTATAATTAGGAATATTCTAGAAGCCCAGTTGTTCATAGCAAAAGTGGGGGAAACCAAAAAGAATATGAGAATATAAAATCATGGAACATGCCTGCAGTGGGACATTAAGCAGGGGTGAAAAAAATCAGTGAATGGCAACTCTCTGCAGCAACCTAGGTAAATCTTGGAAACATAATATTAAGTGAAATAAAGCAAGTTGCTTAAGGCCCCATACTGTATGGTGCTATTTTTTAAGACTCATAAGGCAGCGATGAATCTATATAGTCTCAAAGAATATTTTGAAAAACTATAGGACTATTCCTGATGTATTGAAAGGAACAGCACAGACTTCACAAAGAGACGGACTGAAGTTAAAATCCAGGTGAGTGCACAGGACCTTCGTTTCTGTGAGAAAGTCTCTTCACTCTTTTGAACATCAGTGTGGTCATAATATAATGTAACATGACACAACATAATATATGATAACATAGTAACATACACAATATAACACAACATAATATAACATATAAAGTAACATAGAAATCACAGATTTGATCATTCAAGAAGAAGGTCAAGAAGGACATGAACATAACTGAGTCCTTGCCTCTGGACATTCCGATTGAAGACATTTATCAATTCTTTGCATGAAACGTGTTAGCAACCCAACTGAATCACCCCTTAAATACACCTAACGGGGTGATGGATGTGAGTGCAGTTGTTGTGTGGGAAACTACAAAATGTATTCCTACTACTCACATCTTAGTTCTCCATCTTTTCTTGAAAAGGCCCCCAATAAAAGAACTCCATTCAGGATTAAATAGAAACACCGAAGCCCAGGTGGACCAAAAGATCCCTGAGCCCAGCCTTGGACCCAGCCTGGGGATCTTGGCTGAGTTAGCACTGTCATTTCATAGCCAGTATTGAAGTTGAGAGTATTTCTGATTTATGTGCTGCTGGGTAGTCCATAATTATACAAACAAAGAAAGTTCAATATATATAACATATTGATTGTTTGGTTATTCTATAAGAGCTTGATGTTAATATAGATAGGAAAGAAATCCTCAATATTCCCCCAAACATTTTGCTGCTCTAATAAATGGTTCTTAATGTTTTGAAATAACCTGATTATTCTCCTTGCTCTTAGAGTGTTCAAAACACATTTTTATTAGGAATCATGATTCAGGCCCTCGGTAGACAGTTTTGTGAGTGTAATGACCTCTCTATAAATATTACCAGCTGAATCAAAACTAAGTGGAACAAGTGAATAGATTTGTGGTTTTCTCCACAGAGATTTAGAAACCCTCAGGTTTTATTTTGGTCTAATTATAGATTTTGACTTTTTCAAGGTACGTAATCAAAGCTTGGCCTTACACAAATCTAATGAGCCATGTTTCAAAGGCCACAGAAATGGGCAGGTCATTTAAAGTGCCATGGAATAAATGAGTATAAATCCATGTATCTTTGCAGGCAAGGGGGTGTCTTCCGACCAGTGAAGGCCTGAGGCAATGAGGTTTCACACACATAATCAAAGTGTGATGAGGAGAGGATATGAGCACCAGCTAGCCTTGAGCAAATAGGCCGGTAACATGTCTCAAGCAAAGAAACCAAAGAAAGAGAACAGTCACCACGTTGGCGTGACAACAGAAAATAATTGCTAGGATTACTCCAAGAGTCAGCAGTTCTGGGGCCCTACACGATACCTGCCAATGGCAACATGGTTGACTGGATGATAGAAAAGTGGGTTTGGGACATTGGCTGTGAAACTAAGCATTTGGGGAACACAAGGCATAGAGGCATGGGCCACATTGGCTTGGAGCACTAGTTTTAGCCTGGGTATGAACCCTAGTTGCATCTAATTGACTTGGAGGATGTTACAGCAATTCTTCCTGGTTAACTCTCTTCTGGGAGTGCCTCGGAAGAGATCAGAAAGATAATATAAGATCCTGTGCCATACTAGCTACCAATGCGCATGTGCTAGTCCCTATCAAAAAGGGAGCAGAATGGGAAAGACAAGTAAAAGGGAAAGCAAACCAGAATCTAGACATTAAAAATAGAACTTCCATCTGATCCAGCAACACCACTTCTGGGAATATACCCAAAGGAATCAAAATCATTATCTCAAAGAGTTGTCTGTACAGCCATGTTCATAGGAGCCTTATCCACAATAGCCAAGATGATATATGAATAAGGTTGTCAAATCATTAAAATATGCCTTCTTAACTTCTACGGAAGGAAAAGGACTTCATGCCCTCAACAGCGGAAGAGAATGGAGCCATCTATATCTAACACAAATCTCTGAATTGTCTCTCATTTTCCATAATTCATAGACTTGCTCTTTAGAGTCAGATTTGTCGCTGTGCACAAAGGTCAGAGCTGGAAGAGTACAAAATGCATGAATCTGAGGGCGGAAATCCCTTCCTCCATTATTTATTTATCAAACAAGTTGATGTCAGGCCGAAAGCTTGGCTGTTGTTTTGTCTTTTTTTCTGCAGTGCAAATAACCGTCCTGTGTCCTACCTTGTTAACCTTTTCTGTTTATTTCTATTTCCTTGCAATTTCCTATTATAGTCACCAATTAATCACAAATATATTAGAAGATTTCTTTTGCCATCGAGCAGTCTCCGTTCCTTTGTGGTCTCAAAGCGAACAGTTGCCCCGCGTTGAAGAGTGTCCAATTACACTCGCTGCAGGGAAAAGCAAAAGATCAGCAGTTGACTTTGCTTCTGCCTAAGGTATCAAATGTGAAAGAAAATTAGGTATCTAAAAATAAAAACGAAAATTAAGACTAATAAAACGGAGCTTTGACTTTTCTCATCACAGACTCATTTATACTTAATGACACAGACTGACTGGATAGGTAATTGTTATAATCTCCCTTGAAATGGATTTAAAAAATGGATGATCCATCCCTTCTTGGGAAACAATAGAGAAATAAAAGCCTGTGTTACAGAGTTCTATATTAATTTGTTTGCAAAACCGACTTGCATAGACAAGGCCAGTGAGAGCTATCCTGGCAGGTAGGCATTCTCCCGTGGCTTATTGTGCTCCCAAAGCTCTATCTGCCAGAGCAAACGTGCAAAACATAAGAAAAACAAGGCCAGAATTTTCCTTTGAAAACCCAATCCATTTTGCTTTATTCCATTAAAAAAAAAAAAAAAGATAATACAACGTCTCTTTCTTTTTGGCTGTCCACGGCTCCTTTTTTCAGTTTACAGCTACTCTTTCAAGCTTCACATAAGCAAACTATCGCTCTGTCCTACCAGCTAATTCCTCCCAACCTTTCCCCTCCTCTACCCACCACAGAAGAGGAGCTGATTCTCACACTGTTTGCACGCAGACCTGCTTACCAGCGGCCAGGCACTTGGCTCTTAAGGGGTTGTAGCGCCACCTGAAGGCAGGCACAGGAAAAAAAGCTGTTCGTTGTCTCCACCATCTTCCTACTCCAAAGATAAGATTTTTCAGTTATTTTAGCCTATTTTCTACCCCTTCATTAGTCACCTTTCTCACCCACAACTCAGAACCAGGGGAATATTTTGTCAATCACAAGAAGTAAAATATGTTCATAGTGTATTTTTCTTGGGAAGGCTCTAAGCTATTCAAGTTGGGTTCCTTTCCTGGAACCCAATGGGACCATTTACAGGGACAGGGATGGGGAGGAGAAGAGACAGGAAAGAGAGAGCGCACAGGAGGAGGAAAAGCAAAGGAGAAGGCGACTTTACACTTAAGTGCTAGATCTTCTTGCACTTTAAATGTATTAATTTAACTAATTTTAATGAAATTCAAGAAATGAGCAATTTATGTAATGTATATAATCCTCTTCCAAATTCTACCTGTGGGTGGATTGGCCATTCAAATCTACTGCAAACTGTTGGGGAAACTCAAAGATAAAATAATTGGTGAAGAAAGAATAAATTGTTTTATGATTAACACACACCCCTAGTGACCTCATTGCAAAGGTCACTGTCTTCTAGCTTACAAGCACGTGGATTAACAGGCTCCTTTTCCACACGAGCCACTCAGCTCTGCTCGTCTCTTTGGCTGTCCCCATCCAGTGCCACACGAGTCAGATCTCTGTTGACTAGTTGTAGATGAATCATAAACACAGCACATACACACAGGTAGCTCGCCACAAAGGCAGGAGCGCGCCGCGCCTACCGTGTACCATCCGTGAGCCCTCTGCTCCTCCTGCAGGCTCTGCACACCACCGCTGGGTCAGTTCCTCCCTCTCACTTTACAGCGTGACCAGAGCATTAAAATGCCCGTAAACATCCTCTGCGTGAAAATCGCACCGACCTTATCAAACCCTTCTACATAATAACCTTATTTTCTTTAAGAATACTTTTTATTTATTTTTGAAGCACTTACCTAAGCATTGTACTTCTATAAAGCTTCCATTTGGACAAAAGTTTACTTTCAAAAAATACAATAGCTGTTTCCTAAGATAAAATCAGAGAGCATTAAAATTACTTTTGAAGAGAGACAAAGGCCTCACCTTTCTTGCTTCAGGTCTGTTGAACAATAGATCTGCTTGCAGGTCACACACAAAAAACCATATTATTATGTTATATCAGGTTTGGGGTACAGCCAGGGTGGGGGGCATCAGGTGTGTATGAGTACATCTACATATGTGTAGATGGTGTGGGGGGACTTTGTATTATCTTCTATTACCATGATGGCAGCAGGACAGAACTAACCTTGGGTTCTTGGCATATTTTAAGGAAACTGCTCTCCAGACACTCCACACCTGTTTCCTGTAGGGCTGGGAGGAACGGAAGAATCCACTCGGTCACATCTGTGGTTCCACCAGCAACAAACCACCTTGAATTGGAGGAAGAAGTCAAGGAGTCTCGGAAGAGGTCTACAGTTTCTGTTTTCAGACTGAGGGCTGCTCTCAGCTCCAGCTGGAAGGGCCGTGGTGACATCCCTGCCACACCTGTTCTCTGGTCGCCCGCGCTTGGAATGCGAGTTCATGTAGCACTCGTGTGTGGATGTCACCCTTCAGTCCTTTCTCTGCAATCTGCTCCCCACCTTGAAGAGCATATGGGACCTGTTCAGCTTGCCTCAAGTGGCCTGGCCTCGCCATCCCTGCTGACTCCTTCTGAAGTGAAGGGCCTCTTCTCAGATGATTCCAGAACCTCACATCCTTTTTAACGGGGTTAAACTTTCAAAGAACTATACTGCTTCCTTTCAAATGGCCAAAGTTGGAGACAAGGTTCTTCCACTTTCTTTGGTTTTAACTGAGTAAAAACTTCTGTTCTAAAAAAGAAAGAAATCAATACAAGTTCCAGTAATTGCTACCCATGCTATCATTTACCAAGAAAATGCACAGCTCGGGGAAGGCACCAGAACTCCTGATGTCATCCGGTAGCCACAGCCCTTTATAGCTTCTCCAGAAGGTGGCAGGCCCTACTCTGAGGCAGCTCACAGGCCCCCCACAGTCCTGAAGTCCCCAGAATCGTCCTTGTGCCACCCCAGCCAGCACCCCTCTGTCCTCACAGAAGCAACCTTGTCCTGTCTATCCCTTTGGGAAGGGTCCAGCCAAGTCACGCCCCCTTTCTTTACCTCTTAAATTTTATCTAATTTTTTAATACTGAGTTGATTAAGTTCCCTTCTATTATTCTATTCTAGCCTGTTAGATATTTTTTTAAGTTTTATTTATTTATTCATGCAAGAACTGGGGTATAGGCCAGAGGTGTGGGGGCTGAGGAAGCAGTGAAAGGATTCACCAGAGAGAGAGTGGGCAGCAGAACAGTCAGATTAGCTGAAATACACTGCTGAGGGGAGCAGCGGGTGGGGGGGGGCAGGAGAGGTCTGCTGGGCCACGTGAGTCAGCTGGGGAGCGAATTCATGCTGCAGTAGCTGCTGACAGCTTCATGGTGCTGTGTTTTAATGGGTAGCACCACCAGCGAGGGCCCAGATTTTTTATTTAATCACAAATGAGAATTAACTATCATGAAATGCTTCTCTGCCTTCTGAGATAACATTATGCCTTCTCTTTTGCTGTTTTTGGCACAGTGATTTATATTAATTAATTATTATTTATTAATTTATTTTTGAAAGTTCAAACTAATCTTGCTTTCATATATATATGTGTATATATATGTATGTATATATATATATGTATGTATGTATGTATATATATATATATATATCTCCTACTATACATGCACACACACAAATCAGTCATGACATTGTATTTTTCATGTAACTGGATTTAATTTGCTCATATTTTAACTGAATTTGTGTTCAGATTAACATTCCTTTCATACTTTAGTGTACTTCAATTTTCTCAAAGAAGTTACATAAGATTATGATTTATTTGTACCTTAAATGTTTGACCTGGAATTATGTGTGAGGAAATTTTTAAATATGAACTTGTCATTTAACAAACTGTTCAAATTTTCACTTTTTCTTGTGTCAATTTTGGTAACTTTTTACTGTAGTTTGTTATGTTTAATGAAGTTACTTTATTGGTATAAATCTGTTCTTTTCTAATAACTGTAGGGTCTGTAGGAATAGACCTTCTTTCGTTCCTGGTATTCATGTTTCTTTCTCTATTCCACCCACCTTCCTCTTTTCTCTTCCCTGTACTGGGCCGTCTTATTATCAGTTTATTATAAATGATCTTTTCCAAATATCTTTTCAGCCTTCAAAAAGGACTGCCTTCTAAGTTTCTATTTGCTTGTCTACACTTTCAGATAGACCTGTGAGTTATTTTACATCTTATGACTAACCTTTTACCATGACTGAATTATTTATATTTAATCATTCCCTATTTAAGTCACTAAGCCCAGATATTCCTGTTTATCGTCTTCATAAGTTCCATCAAGTACACTTTTCATTTCATATATTGTATTTTGAATGGTAGAATGTCAAGTGCTGATTCCTACCCCTCCCCCATCCAGGGGTGGGACTTCCTATTTACTGAGTGTGTCTTTCTCTTGATTTCCTTTGTATTACTTTTTATCTGCATCTTAGAAATTTTCATTCATGTGAAAAATTTAAATGTTTTTGTTGACACAATATATTTGAGTTTATTGTGTGGTCTTTCTTTAAGGGAAATTGCCCTTTTTTCTGACATGCTTTATCCCATTGCAATAAGGTTTGAGGCTTTGATGAATTGTATGTAGGCTTAGCATAGCCTCTCCACAAAGCACAGCTTTTTAGAGCTGTTCAG
Source organism: Condylura cristata (assembly GCF_000260355.1). NCBI lineage: Eukaryota > Metazoa > Chordata > Mammalia > Eulipotyphla > Talpidae > Condylura > Condylura cristata. Next base: position 84,345,768 of record NW_004567102.1, on the reverse strand, counting down.
ACACCAAACCTAGGTACTGGTAAGTGTATATCTCTCAGAATATGCACATGTTACAAGTTTTTTTTTCCCAATTTATAGATCACCAGTAGTTATATTCTACCATATTCCTTCATTCTACACCTGCTCAGCTTAGTATCTGGCCAAAGATTCAAGGACTCCATTGCAGTTTTCTGGGATTCTGTCTTTACCTATGCCTTCTCTCCAAGGACTGCTGCCTTATCTTCCTTGATCCCAGTCAGTTTTCTCCACTAAGAAGGACCACTGGTCGGGCCCTCCCTGGTGGTGCAGCGGGTCAAAAGAACAGCAGTAAGCAGCTAAAGCCACTTCAGCATGAGTTCAATTCCCGCCAGCCCCGGAGGAGATCCACATGGCCGGCAAGACCTCTCCTGACCCACCCGCTGCTCCCCTCAGCAATGTACTTTATCGATCTGCCTGTTCTGCTCCCCACTCTGTCTCTGGTGAAGCCTCTCACCGCCCCTGCACCTCTGGCCTGTACCCCAGTTCTGTATGCATAAATAAATAAATCTTAAAAAACAAAAGAAGGACCATTGGTCTCTATTTGGGCTTCCAATCTCAGGAATTTGACAAGCACTTGGCAGAACGTAGGAGAAAAGGATAGACATACCTTATGGAATTCCATTCTTTCAGCAATCACAGCCCTACTCTGATATAATCATTTCTTATGTGTTATCCAGTTTTACAGATTTTTTTTAAAATAGATGAATGAGAATATATCCATTGTTCTAGTATAGCTGGAACTTGAAATTATTTCCTTTGAAAATGAATATGTATGTGTGCCTTACATTTTATATTGTCAAGTAAAATTTTTAGTTTATGTAACTTGAAAAACAAGGAAAAAAATAAAAGAAAAATATTAGTAATTTTTGCTCTCAGAGATAGGCACTCTTAACATTTTTTTTATTTTTTCAGTACATGTGTGTATACCTGTATTCATATACATATACAAATAAGTATATGTACATCTAAATAAAATTGGGTTAATATAAAGTCTACTGTTTTTATAATCTGTTTTTCCACTCCAGTTTCATTATGAGCATGTTTTTCATATTATAAAATAATTTTCCACAGCCAACAAACAACATAATTTTAGACTATTAAGTCTTTTCTAAAATGCAAGCACAGTCAATAGAATTATAGCAGTCTGATAAGGCTCTGTAGTTTTCCTTCAAAATTTACAAGACAATTTCAAGTAAAGTAATCTACAATTTACATATATGTGTTACTTTGTCTTCTTGTTCGATGCATTATTTCTTATCAACCAGATACTTTGAATTTGTAAATTTAAGCTAGAAACACTGTAATTGGGTAAATTTTTCTGACACCAGATTGGTAAAACTGCAGGGGTTTATGGTATTCAGCCGTACACATCAAACAGCCTAGTTTGGGTTCACTGCCTAAGTTACCATGGTATCTTCTAAAATCATAAAAATCTGCAATATAATTAAAGCTTTAAAGGGAGGAAGCTTTCCTCAATTTAGAAGTAATAAAAGGTCAATCTGTTTCATTGCTGCCTGCTTTAAAAATCTTTAGAAAGGCTGAAAAAAATCCTCTCCTCTTCCTATCTCTTACGCACACAGACTTAGATGGTGGCATCTCCACAACTAAGTTTCTACCCAAGTCCTCATTTTTCCATGTCTAGGGGAGAGTGTAGATGAAAGAGTTCTGATGCTTCACTGCGCAGAAGCCACCTCTGAACTAATTTCATAGGCAAGACACAGCTGCTGTTCACCCAGCTTTGAATTGGCTCAATACATCCTGTCTGTTTGGGTGGATGTTATTGACTTGCCTCATTTGTCTGTGCTAACAGGATCATTTTGGAGAAGGAAGAAGCAGGAATGGAAGAAAGGATGCAGCAGGAAAAAAAAAATTGAAATTGTTACACAGATCTCCAAAGCCATTCCCTATGGTGTCTCTTGACTTCCACATTTCTAGTTGGGTTTTCTGAATTATAAGTTGCCGATTACCTTCAAGAAATGTCATCTTGATCCTATGGATGCACCCAATGCCCCAATTATGCCATCCCCATCGCCTCTATTGAAGTAAATTGACCCTTATTTAGAAGATTTCTACTCATTGCATTTTTATCCAAGCTACTTTGTTCTTAAGTACATGCTTCATGAAAAACTGAATATTTCATCATTTCATTTGCTGTGCACAAAGAAAATAGCAATCCAAATTACTGAAAAGGATATGATACACCACCCAAGTTTGAGAAAGTCTCCACTGAGTCAGGCAAAAAAACCCATACTTTTACAGCAAAGGTTAAATTTTCAGAGATTCCTGTCTGTTCCATCATCAATCAGATGATGACATGCACTAGGCTGTCAGATCAATAACATCATGCTAATTCCCATTTCAAGCTCTGACTCAAACCCAGTATTTTAAACACAGTCTAAGCATCTAATTCTTGAAATAGACACAAAGCATTATAAATCAAATTACTTTATGCTTTTTCCAATGTGATATACAATTTTTTGTATTAAATACATGTCCACACATGCACACACATATGCTACAAAAAGAAATCAATTACGCACCATGCTATGCCACTCAGCTGTCAGCCAGAGTGTTTGCTCTTTTAGGTAGACCCCAAATTGATTAAATTGTGTCCATAATTTGTGGAAAGTGTGCCCTTTTCTTAGGAAATCTGCAAATATCCATAAAAGCTAGGATAATAGCCCCCTCAGTAAACTAAGGATTTCATAAGTCACCTGCTTGCTTGTGTGGAATCTCCCACCTCACACACACGGTGTGCCGTATCTGTGGAGGCCACCCGTTCATTCATCACCACGGCTCCCCTTCCTTTCATAAATGTCAGAAGTCCCAGCTCTCACCTTCTGAATCCTCTCATCTGCACTTGGCCCTTGACAGCTTCATCTGGTGCACATCCTTACAGTGTTAATTTGCTGAAGTAACAGTGTGCTGTGTCTGCTGTAACAAACCATCAGAAACTTGATGACACAAGTGTCCTCTCAAAGTTCTGGAAGGCTTTCAAGTTGGAATACTGGCATGAAATCAAGGAGGAGGCAGGACTGTGCTTGCTTGATGTTCCATGGGAGAATGTGTCCTTGCCTTCCAAGCTTCCGGGACCACTGGCATTCCTTGGCTTGTGGTTGCATCATGCTGATGTTTGCTCCTGGCCTCACACCTCCTCCTCTTCTCTCTGTGTGGGGAAACTCTTCTGCTTATCCTGCAGGAATACTTGGGATGGCATTTAGGCTCTACCTCATAAATCCAAGAAAATCTCTCCATTACATGATCTTTTAATATCATGTACCATTATTCTTTATCTTTGGAAGGTAACATTTGCTGACTTTAGGAGTTAGGATACCACATTATTGGGAAATTGTTCAGCTTACTAGGGCTCATTATACAAAAGCACACATCTACAACCCCACATCTTGATATTCAAAATAGAACCCACTAGGTCTCTCAGGTACCTCTCGCCACCATGTTCCTGCCTGCTATGCTCCAGGTTCTCACTTCTCTGCTCACCTGTTCTCCAGGACTTAGACTTTCCTTTGCCCCATTCAGGGCCCTGCTCAATATGTCCTCCACGGAGACACTTCCTCTAACCACCTTATCTCCCATTCTGTATCCTCTCATCTTCTCCCTATCTCTTCCTGCTTCTCCTTTCTCTCTGCTCTGTTTTTCACCATCAGTCCCCCTCCCACCCTCATTGGTCTCTTCTTCATATAAAATCACTTCCATCTAAAAGGAACCTTCTCAATTCAGAGAACACATTTCACAATGCACTAAATACACAAAAATTAGCATGTTACCGATGAAGATCATTTGAAGACTCCTTCCTGGTGAATGGACAGTCCAAGTATCACTTAACCTGTCAAGACATTATAAAATATGTATTAGTGAGAGATGCTACAGGTATGACTGTTATGGGGAATAATATGCAGCTTCTAGGATTTTTAAAAGAAATGTCGACATTGAAAGAGTTAACCCTAGAAACAGCTGCAGTGGGAAGAAATACGTGTGTGCCTGTAGGTGTCTCCACAACTCTTTCCTGAGTTGTTTCTTCATTGCAGGGACCTCCCAATGGGGGGCCCGTGTGACTTCAGAGGTGGTCCCCCCACAGTGTCCTATCTGGACAAAGGCTTTTTGAGTAAGTTTCCTTAAGCATTTAATTTTCTTATAGTTTGATTGTGTAATCTCTTATTTTGAAATATAGACTTATAAGAACTTGTAGGGCCCTCCCTGGTGGCGCAGCGGGTTAAAGCACAGCATTATGAAGCTAAAGCCACTTCAGCATGAGTTAGATCCCTGCTCCAGAGGCGACCCACCTCTCCTGACCCACCCGCTGCTCCCCTCAGCAGTGTACTTCATCAATTTGCCTGTTCTGCTCCCCACTCTGTCTGGTGAATCCTCTCACCGCTCCTGCACCTCTGACCTGTACCCCAGTTCTGTAATGCATAAATAAAATAAATCTTAAAGAAAAAAAAAAAGAACTTGTAAAAGTGGGATAGAGAGGTTTCCCTGTGATATTCATCTTATTTGTTTTTTGTTTTTTGTTTTCCAAAATAAGCCCAGACCATTAAACAAGTGAAACACGAACTACAAGAAAAACTGTACAGTTATTCAAAGCTGATTCAGCCTTGGGGCTGAGACTTACTTGCTTTTTCATAGGATTTCTTCCAAGCCTGGAGCGAAGGGAATAACTATTTTTCTGATTCCAGTTCCCACAACACACCAGGCCCAGGAGGCTTCCCAAGCATACAGGCATACAGGTGGTGCTTTCTCGTACCTCTACAACCCCTGTGCCCACCTTACAAAAGCGCCAACCTGCTGTCACCCACGGATCATCCAGGGGAGCCCATCTGTTTTTGTTTGTTTGTTTGTTTCTTTGTTTGTTTCTTTGTTTGTTTTTACCCCAGACAGTTCCAAGACCCTAGAGAGTGCCTTGCACAAAACAGATGCTCAATAATCACAGGAGCCACAGCGAGCTAGTCTCCCTCGAGCTGGCTTTTTGGAGGGGCTGGAGCATGATCAAAATCAGAGCACTTTTTCATATCCCTGTTTTATTACAGCTCAGCTTTGCAGATATTCTTTATATGCTGTCTGTAAAAGCTAGATGGAATTTATGTTAGGAGCTTGAAATGCACAAATGAGAAGACACAGCCCGTGTTTAGGAATGTGGATGGTGTAGGGGGCTTTATTATAAATATCAAGCTGGGTCTTAGTCACAGAGCTTGGAGGGTCTCGTCTCTCAGAAGCTCACAGTAAGGATTCTTAGCACAGGTTGAAGCAGATACAAAAAGAAAAGTGAGGTCTGTGATTCTTTTAGTGGCTTCAAAATTATTAAAATCCAATAAAAAGCTGGTTTTGAGGTCTGTAAGCCACCAGAATGCCTAAGTAGGAAAGACCATTCCTTGCCTTAAGTAGGGTGACTTCCCCCCATTGCTGGGGAAAAATAAGCAAAAGGCCAGATGTGCTCTGTTTATTTATCCTCAAGGTGAACTCAGAGGCCTTCTCTACTTATCTTCTCAAATAGATCCCAGCATCTCACTTGTGAACGAGGTCTAGGAGATCAATGTCACCTGGAACAGCTCTTCGCCAGCCGAGCCCCACACAAAGCAAAGAGAAAAGCTCAGCTCCCGTTGCCATAGGGAGTTGCCCATGTCTTTTGTCTCTGGGTCAGTGCTGTTTTGGATAATCACGTAGCCATCCTGCTACCAAGCAGGGCAAATCTGGGTTTTAAAGAATTGATTGTTGCTTTGACTTTTTCAAGCTATTCATTTCTAAAACCCAGAACAAGACCCTATAGTTACAAACTTAAGTGAATCAGACAATTGGATAAATATACACACAAAGAACCAGACCCACTGGGAACTAAAATGGCTGCATTTTGTAACACTATAATTTATAACTTGCTATGAGAGGGCCAGTGGATCTTAAGTTAGCCTTTATTATTATTTATTGCTTTTGAAATCACAGTGCCTAAAGTCATCTCACAGACCCCAAGCCGGCGAGTGGCTGACACTGTCCCCTTATGTAAGGGGTGACTTCCGGGGGTTGCCTGATGACCTGTGGCCCCACACACTGGTGAGGGCTCCATCAGCCCTTTGGGGAACGGCTGTTCCACTCCCAGCCACTCATGACTCCTCTTGCCTGCTGCAGGAGCAGCGTGAGTTTGTGTGGAAAGTGAGACACCCCAGGGTTGATTGTTGGGCCCCAGCACCCCCGTCAGTTCTGTCACCTCCCAGTTAATGACAACCATGTCACACTTCCCCTCTGCTTCTGTGTGTCCTTGAGTCACATTGCTGCCTTCTCTGTCCCCAGCCACCAGACTTGTGTGCGAGGCCCCAACAGACTCGGAGTCTTAGTCAATCACTCATGTCAGCGTTTTCTCATTCACTGACCTTTGGGGTAGGCACCTTCCGTTCTTTCTTCTGTTTAGCTTTAGACTGGTTAAAGCAGGGCGTCCCTAGTTTGCACTGCAGCTGTGTTTCAATGTTAATTGGTTGGTAAACCTGTTGCAACTTCCAAGAAACTTCTTCCACCACAAGGTAAGAAATGTTGGTTAAGTCTCTGTTGAGCTCAGCCTATGAAAAGACCGTGTGGTCTGGATAACAGCTGCAAAGGAGAAACACGTCGACGCTGAAACCATGCTCTGTACTGCAAACTGTAGGTGAAAACAGGTGAGTCCTGGTCTGTGTAACCCCATTAACAACACCCAGGCAGCAGCGTGGGCAGAGACTTTCTAACCACATCCTCCAAGGCCCACAGAGGCTCCGAAAGGTCTGCTGGTGTTGAGAAGGCGGCGTCTGGCCCACCTGGAGAAGGTGGAATGTTGCTGACATGCACTGCTGTGGATGTGCCTGCAGCATGCAGGACACCAGCAAATTATGGGCTGTCCAATTCCGTGCCTGCCAACTACTGACCGTGCTGTGGCCGGAGACTACGGTTGTTAAGGACAGCAGAGGTAGAGGGTTGGCACCCCGAGAAGTCCTCCCTTACCTGGTAACTCTTCCAAAGAACGCAAATGCAGTTGCTCCAGCAAGAGTTCTCTTACTGCAGCCTGTTTCGACTCCACTTCGCCAACTGTCCCATCAGAAGATTTATCTGAGCTACTTGCTGAAATGCAGAGCCTCGTCCTCTGAGACCTACTGAATCTGATCTCATAGTCATGAGAACTAGCTGTCAGCAGGCAGGTGTTCCCTGGGACGATGCCCACCTGTTGCAGTCACTTAGGAGAAAGGTGAGGCCTGTCCTCCAGCTGCAGACCCTGTGCTTCTGTGAGAAGACCCCATAGCATGGGGGAGGGGAGAGGTTTACATGGGCCGTGATAAGCTCTATCCCCTCCACAGTAATAATTCAGGGAGGTGTCGAGTGAAGGGACCCCTTTCCAAGTTCTTGACACAACCAACATTGTAAAAACTCTTCAATACAAGTTATGTGCTAATTCACTCTGTGTGTGTGTGTGTGTGTTTCCAGATCCAGTTTCCTGGTGATCCTCTTTCTATGTCCTATAGAACTCAATGTTATTTCATGTTTCATCAGAATTGCTTATTTTTTAATTAAACTTTTCAGGGATCGGCCCTTCCTGGTAGTGCAGCGGGTTAAAGCACAGCACTATGAGGCTAAAGCCACTGGAGGTGATCCACATGGCGCAGCAGACCTCTCCTGACCCGCCCGCTGCTTCCCACAGCAGTGTACTTCGTCAGTCAGCCTGTTCTTCTCCCCACTCTGTCTCTGGTGAATCCTCTCATCAGACCAGCATCTCTGGCCTGAACCCCAGTACTGAATGCATAAATAAATAAATATTTAAAAATAATGTTCATGGTCTTTCATCTGAATGACCATGTCTCCACTGAATTAAATATTAGCACCATAGTAATCAACATTTATTGAGCACTTACTATAGTCAATCTCTGGGCTGAATGCTCAGAGACTATGACAATAGAAAAGAGCACAGTTATTAAAAATGTGTGGTTACCTATAACCTCAATGTGACCATGAGGTAAACATCAGACATATCCGAATTAAGGGACATTCTACAAAATAGCCTTTGCTACTCAGGACTATAAATGGGATGCTGAGGTATGCCTGAGAGACTGGTTTTCAGGAAACAATGCAGAGTTGGACCTAGCTGTTTTTGTTTGTTTGTTGGTTAGTGTTCAACCTACTCTAAACTAACACTTTGTCCCTTTGAGAGTGTATTTACACCAATCAGACTGTAAGGGATATTTGATACCATCAGACTAATATCTGTCATGCCCATGACTTTTCTCCTCAAGTTGTTGATTCTGTTTCTTTTTTCTCTCCCTTCTGTCTTCTCTGGTTTTAATTGTATGTTTTACATAAATTCATTTTCTTTCCTCTTGAGCATGTCAGTTATATATTTAAAAATGTTAGGGAAACTCAGTCGCTATATCTTCAAAATGGGATGCTTTCTAGATTTTAGGCTTCTGGTCAGAAATAGACATAATGTAATGGGCATATAACCAGCTTCTAGTTTGTTTTGTTCTAACAAACTTTTTCTCAATATAGGTGTGCTCAAGCACTAAATCTGTATTGGCTCATCCCATCTCATAAAGCCCATTGAGAGAGAGGCTAAGTACTCAGAGATGAAGCAGAGACATAGAGACATCCCATAGTTTGTCAACAATGGAACTGGCATTTAATTCCAGGTAGTGTGACCCCAGAGCTGGCCCTCATTTTCTATTCTTTGAAAGTGATTTCTCTTATGTGTTCAGAATACAGTGAATAGGTAAATTTGCTAACTAGTGGTTTGCTTTGGGGTAAAGTTGCAGTGAGAAGAACTGAAACACACACACATTAAATTATACCAAACAATATAATACAATATTGGGCAATATCATACAAGATTGAGATATCCTTAGAAGCAAAATCCAAATAAAATAAAGACAGTTCAAAAGTGGCTATCCATGGAATTTTCAGCCAACTGAAATGAACTGAACTTCAACTAGAAGACTTATCCTTTGATATGGGTCTCCTCTAGAAAACCCAAGTTAAGATTCAACCTTTTGTATAATTTTTATTAATAACCTTATGTTTTGATTAGAATAAATTATAAATGTAGAGTTGAAGATATTCTAAACTTAATAAATAAATTTTCTTTAAGTGACTGTCTCTTTACCCTAAGTATCTTATTTGATACATTAATTAAGGAAAGATTTTTAATTCATGCAGTCATTTTCCCAGTATGATAGCAATAAGCCATTTGAATTACTTTCTTAAATGACTGAGCCATGAAGTTATGTAACTTACATAAGTCTAATTTGTAATTCTGGTTTTTCACTAAGTATTTTCAAAAAACAACTATACAAACCCACTTAGTTATGTACCTCTAATTTTAGTATTAGCATATGACAACACAGTATTTGCTGCTTACATGAGGCATAGTTATTTCTTCATTATTTTTACAGTTGCCTTATTGAGTAACTATTCATGATTAAAACATTTTGTAATGAAATTGAAACCTCAAGATGAAGAGATTTTAAGAACTATATTAACTGCAATGCATGATTTTATTAAATATTCTAAGCTGAAAACCTAACTAGCAATGCAGCAAATCCTCAAAACTAAACCCCCTGCAGTAGCCATTTTGCTTTATTTGCATCCCATTGCAATTCCTGTTAAAGCAGACGCCTCATCAGATGGCAAGATTTCTATGTGTTTGGATTATGATAAGTATATAAAACACAAATAGGTTTTCAAAATTACTTTGGCTAATTATTTAAAATCAAAAAGCTTTCTGTGCTTCAAGGAATAATATTCTAGTAATAGAGTCTTTTGTTGCTTACCATTTAGGGAATTCCAAAAGACAACCCTCTATCCAAAACAGTACTGGAGTTCCTTCAATGAGTCCTGGATACAATCTGTTCAGATACCGTCATTATACAAAAGAGTTGTCACTATAAAATGTATGGCTCCATCATAACCTAATACAACACAGTGATTTGCAATATGGTGATTACCACTGCGATTTGATTCATTAATTCTCAGGAACAGTTGTTAATCAGCTCATTAAGCAAGTATTGTACAGAAGATTTCAACCAGGGGAACCTCTTAAAAACCACTAAAGATCATCCTTTGCCGGGAGAGGGAAAAGGAAACAGGTTAAATGCCAAAGGGACAGCCTATAAATATGGCAGTATTTCCACTATAGCAAAGTTTTAAATAAATTTTTATAAAATTAGAAGTAATGAACTTTCTGTGCCTTTGCCGAAAACTGTGTTTACAGATAGAAAATTCTGGCCTTCCAGGATTCTCAACTATGTTGTCATTAAGGTGTAGGGAAGAGTTCTGGCCTGGCATCTCATACCTCATCACTGAGCTCATTGATTGTTTTGCTTCTACAGCATGTAATTTAACCATGTGCTTCAAGTATTTGGGATACTGAGGATTAAATTTAATTTTAGCATTTCATTAGTTAGTTTTCAGTAATTTATTTTCTCTTGAAATAGGCACCATATAAGCACTTGCATGAGTGATCATCAAGTTAAAGTACCTTAATCATAACAAAACTTCATAACTGATGTTACAATTTGCAAAGGAATTTCATGTGAATGACCATGTGATTGCACAAGGTCTAGGAGGATTCAACTATGAACCTAACATTGCCCATAGAAAACCTGAAGTTGAAGCAAGTGACTTGCCCACATTGAAAAGTTCTTATATTCAGCTCTTGTGGCTACATGTCCCACTGTTTTTTCTACTAAAAATGCCAGAAGCTTACACCGAAGTGAGGGAGATCTGGTAACTGCTTCAGAAGGACTCGGTGGAAGATCAGACTTTATGAGAAGCTTCCCTGCAATGTCATTTGCTTGTGGAAGCTCAACCCTCTCCACACCCTCCCAACACACTGTCAGTTATCTGTCGGGGTCAAGCAAACCAAATGACTGAGCAGGCTCATTGAATCAGATCCAATCAAGCATGTGCCTGTGATGATTCCAGCAGAACCCCAATACCGACATCTCTCCCCAATGGAGATGCAATGACGCATGAAGCATGACAAGCACCTGCAGTGAATCCCTTCCGAAATAAGTAGACAGTTTCTTCTAATTGCTCGCCCAAGCATGCACTCCTAGTGTGCGTCCTGATTCACCTGGCCGCTAACAGCTCTAACGTGGTCGAAGGACAGATACTGAAAGCACGCTGATGATTTGCATGTAGAACAGGTTATTGATGAATTCCAAATAAACCAGCCCACTTATATAAACCCATCCAAGTAGGCCTTAACTAATTCCATTTAATTTAATTTCAGGTTCCCACAGATTGATTGAATTGATCAGTATTAATTCCGATTTGTCACTGTTTGGATCCGCGTTATAGTCGTCCTTCTCTGTGTCAGCTGTTAATCTCAGTGCACAATGTCTCAGGGGCTACAAATGAGGAAATAAAAGTGAAAAGGATACATTACTTTTATATGTGTTTAAAACACAGAGAAAATGTCAAGTTTACAAGCTTGCTTATGCTCTTTTTTAAAATAAATGAAGCGTAGTACTTCTAGGAAACACAAGTATTTACAAAAATAAAATGGAAGTAAGGACAATATTGTTGGAAAAACCAGTCTTCCAATGATGAGAAGAATTGTAACAAGCTTTTGAAATCATATCACATCCAACTCTGCGTCTCATAGACTTTCATAGAACAGTGAAGCCACAGCTTCTCACTGACACTATTCACATGCTCTCAACTTCCCAAGGAGTGAAAGATAGCGACAACAGCTCCTTACGTTCCTAAGCATCACTTTCTGCATCTCCATATTCCATTGGCCAAGCAGTCATATTTCATTCCAACTTGGATTTTTGCTCTCTGTTTATCAAGGACAAAATTTTGTTCCCTTTGACTCCTGCCCCAACCAAAAGTTTAACATTCCACAGAGTATAGTTTGAGAAACTCTGCCTCGGAGGAATAGCCCATCAAGAAACCAATTTTTCTTTCTATCTTGCTCCAGAGAGGCCATTGGACACATCACTGCCAATTGAGGTGCGAAGGTCTCATAGAGCCATAGAGCACATGAAGACTGTCAATTTCAGGCCAAAAACCTACACCATTTTTTCCTGCAATTTGGTAAATGGGACAAAAAAGATGAAAGAATGTTTTTGTCCATTCTGGGAAATCAAATCAAGATGGGTTAAGAACCTGAAATCTCAGATCTCTAGTCCCTGCCAGGACATTTAGTATGCTTTCTTCATGAGTCAGCAAAGGGGAAAGGAAAGTATAAGAACATGCAGTGGGAGGAATTTTATTTTTTTTCAAATTACGACCCTTGAAGACAAATTGTGTCACCTAGCTGAAACTGATAGAAGAGGATGCATGGTATTTTGAGTCCTCTTCTCACATGTTCCACAAAAATGCTGCGATCTGACCTTTAAAGCTAGTACTATGGACTTATATAAAATAATTGTATATTTATCACAGTGTTTTTTTTTTTTTAGTAAATAGTACCATTCAAACTTGCAGAGATATTTTATCTGAACTGACAAATACTGCAAGTGACTTTTTTTTATTATTACTGTAAATTTCTAGACCAATTTTGTCTGCAAAAGGCCAGTCTCAACCTCAGTGGATGAGTAGTGGACTATTGCCAGATGTACTGGGTTTGGATTCCAGGAGAAACAGCCTGGGAATCTAAGTTTTTAGGGGGAAGATTTAGAAAAGTCCACTATGTAGAATAGATCAAAATACAATCATGGCCCTCTCTGGTTGTGCAAAGGGTTAAATCTCAGCACTATGAAGCTGTCCATAGCCAACCACAGCAGAGTGAGTTCCACCCCAGACCAAAGTTGACCATAGGGCTCACCATCTCTCCTAACCCCCCCCCCCGCTCCCCTCAGCAGTGTATTCAGTCAGTCACCTGTCCTGCTTCCCGCTCTGTCTCTGGTGACTCTTCTCACCCCCCACATATCTGGCCTATACCCCAATTCTTGTGTGCAGAAATAAATAAACAGATTCTTTTTTTAATGGTCAATTACTGAAATGGGAATTTGACAAGCTCTAACTGTGGGAAAGTCCTCATATATAAGATGAGGAAAATAAATAACCGATACAAACTCCATGCAGATAGGATTAAAGGGAATTTTAGTTTAATCCAGAATACAGGGGCTCAGAGTTAAGACTTTTATGGTATAACTAATTTTTCAAGTGGACTCTCCTCTAGGCTTAGTGAAACATAGATCATATTCCATTTATTTCTTCAAGTTTAGACAGCAAGTAAGTATTGTTTAAACTGGGTATCTAGGCTATTCTGTCATTTACTGAGATGATCACATATTGTAAGACCTTTGGATTTAAAACTAAATCCAAATGAAACCTTCAGTTCATCAAAATTCACCGTGCTTTCATATTTAGGAAAAAGAGGTCAATCATAAGAAAACAATCTAAGATCAAAGATATGGTTAAAAAACAATTTTAGAATTTACATTTTTGTAAGGTATCAAAAATGATTTCACTGTAGGCCAAATCATATTTAGCCCTGCCAATAAAACCTTTAACATATTTTGAGTAATTTTCTGCCAAAGACATATAATATTATATTGACAGGGCACTTTTGGAGGCAAGCACAAAACCCCAACCAGATTGCCCCTTGGAATTGTATTCCAGGTGGGTCAAAACAGTTGCATTCATCACATAGGACAGTTACCCTATGGCTTTTGACTCAGCAATTATCCATTGTCTGTTTCAATGGACTTTGGGTTGTAACAAAAATGGCTGCCAGCAGCAATATGACTGACTTCTTCCAGACTCAGATAGAGAGTAAGGAATGGGCTTTTACTTCTAGCATTCACAACAGCCTCGGATTACATCTGCTTGCCTGCTAACCTTTGTACTTAGCGTAAAGCCTTTCTGATTGGTCATAATTTGGACAGCGGCACACTGAATGTCAATAAAATTAATTATTCATTAGCTTCCATGAAAAAGAAGCCAATGGTTGGTCCTCCCTGTTGGCACAGCGGGTTAAAGCACAGCACTGAGAATCTAAAGCCGCTTCTGCATGAGTTCGATTCCCGCCTGCCCCGGAGGTGACCACAGGGCG